>NW_005054543.1:29647-32005 GCF_000277835.1 Geospiza fortis | reverse complement strand
GTTTCCTTGGTGTCTTTGTGCAGTTTACAATGGCCAGCGAGAACTTGAAAACACACAAACTGATCCTTTCATTCTAAAGATGCAAATCCCCAAAACATTTGTCTAGCTGGAAGCATTTTCAGTCTGTGATTCTTCAGCACACAGGCAGGGGAGTTAGATGGAGGCTCATAGGGAGCGCCAATGCTCCCGCACAACATTTTGTTTGTTGCAACATCCTTATATCATTACCATCCTTGCTTATAACTCCTGATGTGTGTCATTACTAGTCTTGCTTACAACTCCTGATGTGAGAAAAGAAACTTGGAAATATGAATTATGGATTTAATAAAAACATAGTATGTATACTGGGACAGAAGCAGTGTGTTAAAGGGATAGAAACTGCGCTGGCTGGTTTAGTGGCTGCAAAATCAAGGAAACCAGAACAAGAGGAGCCTAACATTTCGTTGTAAATGGACCATGAAAGAACAGTAAATGGTGAGATTTTGGCCAACGGGTGTGCTCTGTATGGCTAATTAAAACAAAACTCTCTCAGTCTGCTCCAAAATGTGAGGGTTTGTGTTGATCTCACCTTGTAAAAAACTGCAACCACTGAGCTGATCATAACAGACTGTACTCATGCTAGAGAAGTCTAATGTTAGTCTCTTCCTGAAGGTTTATTTATTTTTTTTTAATTAGAAAAATAAATATATGCTTACATGTTGAAACCAAGCTTTAGCACTCACATGACAAGGAAAGTAGGTTGATGAACAAAAATATCTGTACTCTTTACGCAGAGATTAAAAGTCTCAAGCATAATGAGGAAAATTAGACTGAACCAAAAGTCACACTTCAGAACACAACAGAGGAGAAAGGTTACAGAATAATAGTGGCACATTCCACTGTTGGTCAGGAACGGAGACTAGAAACTGAACGTAAAATTCTAAATGTCGGAGTCATGAAGTTCTGTGGCATTTTTCCAATATGAAAAGGGGAGAACAGTCCCTCAATTACTTTCAAAACTGAGGTTATTGCATTTACAGATGAGATTACATGCTTGCAAAACCTGGCAGGTAACTGGCCCCAGTGATCTAGTCCTATATACCAATGAGAAAAAACAAAAGTGCTTCTGTTTTCCACCAACAGTCCTTTGATCCAAAATTGATCTCCCTCTGCCTGTTGAACCCTGATTGGGTCTGATGAATGTTTTTGCTACTAAATCCCATCACCATTTCCACAGTATCTTTGTACTGCTTTCAAGCACCCTTTAAATGAGTGACTCAAAAATAAACCTGTTACACAGATCAGAGGTGTACAGATGAATGTAATTAAGAAGGCACCTCCATTCAGAAGAGGAAGGAAATTTATGCATTGGCATTATAGGCTGAACAACCAAATCATCATTTTCAGCATTGTATGTACAGATATGAAAAATGATATGGCCCTTGTACAAGATAATCCCTAAGCACTTAAATGGAACTGTACAAATCCATACTCTTTGTTCTGCCCATTTGTAGACAGGTGACTACTCACAGAATAAACCAGTGCTTTCCTCTCAGCTTTCCTCTTGTCCTGCTGATAACATTCTTTGTTCAGTAAATGGAGCCATATTTTACAATTAGGCTGCAGACTTCCCTTGATTTCAAAGGGATGCAGCCCTGCCAGCTTTGTATTTGCATTACATCGCCTTCAAACACAATTTTTGGATCACTGCACCCTGAGCTTATTTTCACTTTGAACCATTGTCTCCTCATTTACTCTTCCTAATATTATCTGTAAATTATTCTTTTGACATTTTGTGGTATATGAAACCATTACTCACTGTCAGTGATTTCTACCTGCCCCAACTGCTTTGGCAGACATTTACTGCTCTGTCTCTATATGACTGTCTTCTACACTGGATTATTATTAAAATTAAATAATAGTACCTTCCATTGATATATCAACTATAGGATGCCTACACATGACTTCATCTGTATCAGCTGCAGAGGCAAAATGTAATAATTATTTCACAGACTATAGAAATGCTTTTTAATAGTTCAGGGCATTTGATTTTAACCTGCAGACTGTGTGATGATTTTGGGACCCTCAGAAAAGTTAACTGAGAAAAACTAACACATTTTCTAGGCTGATATTCCCTACATAGATATTTGTATATCAACAGTGATGTTTTCTCAGAGGTCTATAAAAGGATCCAGCACCACTGGTTTAACATGAAAGGTAAAAAGGAAAGACTCAGCAAATAGGAACTGAAGGGAAGTGCTTATGTAGCCAATGGAAATTAAATAAAATTTCAGTGAATACTAAACCTGCTCTGTGAGGAAGCAATAAAGAATCTCTGAAGGCTGAACTGTTCTAAAAAATTCCATTCAGAAGCCTGTG
>NW_005054543.1:29029-29593 GCF_000277835.1 Geospiza fortis | reverse complement strand
CCAAGACAAAGCAATTTTGGATTATCTCCCTAAAATTTCTTCCAAAAGTAAGGATCAGCTGGAAGGTTTCTGAAAAAAACAACAGAGAGAAGTTTTTACAATAGCTGGTTTATAATTAAAGTTTGTACCACATAAACCATTGAAACATATGTGTAAATCATTAACTGCTGCAAGTTTAATTCTGCTAACTCCTACCTCCTTCTAAACTAAGATGTTAAGCCATGTCACATACTCTCCACTCTTCCACTCTGAGCTGGTTCATCGGAAAGTAGGGAAGTGATAGGGTGGACACTGAGATTCTTCATCCAAGAGAGTCCAGGACACAGAATTTGTCACACTTGTTTTAGACCCACCATTCCAGAGGGAAGGGTCACAACACAATGTTTACTTGATTTTGGAAATCTGACCTCCTTTTTACAGCTTACTGTTTCCCTTCTGTTTGCAAACTAGGAAGACATTAAAGTTTGTCTTTCCAGCAGCAAGTGACAAAAAACCTCTATAGGGCCTATGTTCAAACTATTAGTGCTCTTGCAACTTGGCCTTCTTCAAAGTCACTCAGGGAAA
>NW_005054543.1:0-29019 GCF_000277835.1 Geospiza fortis | reverse complement strand
TGAATACATCAAATCTGGAGCATTTCAATAAAAACCACCAAGGCCTTCAAGTGCAGATGAGATATTTTGATGCATGTTTCCTTAAAAATGTGAGGGACTTAAAAAATCTCAGAGGGAAAAATCAGCATCATGTGTTGTGGCCGTTGCTATGGTAACTACACTTTTTGCTTTTATTCAATAACAGTGTGAACTAGCTCTAAAGCCTGTGCAGCAACATGACCTACTGAAGACTAAATTACTGGGGTTCCACATACTTATAAACACTTTTTTTTTCCTTACATTTTGTTCAAGAATAAATGGATTTTAGCATAAAACTAAAGATTCTGATCAGCTGAATTCTTTGTACTACATGCTGTGCCTCTCACTTTGTAGTTCATAAATATAAGAGGGAGGTAGTTATGGAAAAGTAGGGGCGGTCTTCACCATTCCAAAACATTATTTTCTTTTCCTTTCTTTCCTCTTCTTGTATTTTTTTAATAAGTAAGGAAAGCTTGACTTTACAACAAAATTCCCTTGCATTCAGTTTTATTTCTCTTCAAGATTTAAAAAAAAATCCAGACTGAAGCACAGCAAGATGCATAACAACATTTTCTCAAATGTTGACTAGTAAATATTTTTTTGTTAATACATTATTTGTCTCATATTAACACACATAATCTCCCCTTGATTTTGGCTTCATTGAAGACTGGGCACCCACAGAGAAAAGAAGAGCTTCTAGAAAAAACCTGCATTGCATAACTTGGAAACTTTTTTTTATCTGCTGATCTTTCAGAAGCTGGAGGAAGGGAGGAGAATGGCAGTGCAGCAATTGAGATACAGGTGCTCACATAAACATAAAGCATAAAAACCCAAATATCTTTTGTATTAAATGTAAAAGGATAAGCAGCTCAGGTTTTGTCAGCAAGGACTTTCCAGGGATTCCAAGAACTTTGTTTCCATTTTTCCAGCACATTTTTGAGAGGACAAACGAGTACAGATGGGAAATCAAATCTCTCTCTGGGGGAGGAATTAAGCAGGAAGCAGCTTCTGATGCTGACATGGTTAGTGAGACACGTTTGAATCCCAAATTCCTGTAATATGTCCTTTCATCCCAGAGCTGCCAAAAAAAAAAAAAAAGGGAAAAAAAACCCCCGCCCATTCAGAAATGGTTTTAATTTTTTCATTTCCTTCCTGCAAAACATTCCTAGAGCCATTCCAAACCATTCCATCTCTCACACTTCTGAAACATTTGATGTGCATCTGTTGAGCTGCTCCTGTCAAGCCAGGACTACAGCTAATTTTCCCATATAGACCATCATAACAGAAAATCTTGGTTTATTGAACATTATTTATGACAGTACCATAAAGAACTCAGTTGATCAAAAGGGTTCTAGTACTCAAATCCTCCACATTTCCAAGCCTGGTTCCCTCTGACATCAGTGTTCCAGTTGTGTAGCAGATTTCTAAATACTTTTAAGTTTTTTGCTCAAAATAGCTTCTGAAAGAAAATATGCAGAAAGTGAGTACTGAAGGAAGGGCAAACATTCTGTTTAGAAGAGAGCACAGAATAATCTTGGTTACCTGTAGATTTCCCAACTAGAAAATCACAGCCCCTCAAAGGCAATTTGAACACAGATGTATGTACAAGGTGTTGTCACAGTAATTTACATTACAACATTTCTTACACTTTAACCAATTTCACTGTTTTCTGCCTTAAGAATAATACATTTTTTCTTACTGTTTTCCAATAATTCTTTTATTTAAGGCTCTCATTGCTTCTCCTCTCTGTGATTTGAATTCAGGCACAGTGTTGGGAGCAGCAGAGTCCAGTAGCTGGTTTGTGCAGGAGGCACAGTCAAGAATGAAGGTGTGAAATGTGAAGTTATGTCCCAGTGGTTTCCCTACCTTGATGCAACACCTTATAAGATGATCTGTAAGAGGCAGAATGTTTTACATAAACTATTTCCCCTCCTCAGAACACCATTATAATTTTCTTTCTCTCTATTTTCCACACGCCACTTTCACCACGGCAGAATCTGAGCACCTTCCCATAGTGCAGGAGAGAATATGAGCAACATCTGTCGCAGGTGGTGTGCTCTTTATCTCATCTTCTCCCCAGAGAGAGCTCTGTGTGCAGTGGATAGGAATATAAATAATAGATTATTCCTCACTTGGTCAAAACCAGGGGAGGAAAAAAAAAAAAAAAAGGTTTTACAAAGACTGAAATTTGTTTTGTTGTTTTTCCTAAATGAATTGTTAAAAGGAAAGTCAGTGGCATATGAAACTTTTGATTCAGCTTCAGGTGGAACGTTTTGGTTTTGAAGAACAGACAAAAGAAATGGGAAATGAGAAGTTAGGTCCATAAAATTTTGTGGAGAAGACACTGGCCATGCAAAAACCTGTTTGTGCTAAGCAACTTAATGATTATAATAGCCCAGAACATGACATACTCCAGTAACTGCACATCTGGGTTCCAGATGATGCTCATTCACTAATTCACTGCTTAGCAATCCTAATGGGAGGAAGTGAAAGGTCTTTTCCTTGGAGTTTATGGCATTTTCTTAAGACAGGATATCCCTTTTTTTGTGATTTTTACAAGGAATGGTTCTTTCGCTTTCCATCCAAAATACTGAGTAATGCATTAAAAAATTTCAAGATGACAAGAATCACAGTCATTTTGTGCATATTTTATGTTGTTCTAGAATTCATATTTAGAAGGAATAATTATGGGTTTAGATAAATACTATTTATCTCCTACCTTTGACTTATTCTTCAGGAGTTCTTGCATTATTGTCATTTTTTAAAGCATTTGCTTGCTAGTAAATAATACCTTACACTATTCTTCAAGCTATATTGTTATATTATGGTTATTACAATTTCCTAGACTCTAAATCAAAGAATCTCCTCACAGGGTGAATTCTTCCTAGGAGGGATTTTAGTGCCAGAGAGGATCAGGGATGATATAATTAGCACACCTTGGAATTCCATAAGCTGCACTGATTTACACCTCCAGCCAAGTGACACTCTGAAATGCAGGAAATTGCTTCTTACAATCAAAACCAAGGAGATCTCTGGGCAGTGGAGCTAATGAAACCTTTTTTCTGATGAACTTCCCTGTGCCTTTTTCTTTCTACCTTCTTTGACTCCAACACCAACATCTCCAGCTCTGCCCTGTATCCCTTGGATATTTCCATGAGTCAATGTGAGAGGAAGGCTAAGGCTGGTTGGGAGTTCTTCGTGTGCTCATTGCTGTGGCCAAACAGAATATTTATCCTCTGAGCCCTTTCTGCTTTTTTTCTCACTAATTTGAACCTAGGTCTTCTATTTGATTGCTGAGAGTCACACAAATTTTATTGTCTTTCAAATAACAGTGCTCCTGACAAATTTTGGTTGAAAGCAACCAGTGTTCTCAAAGTTTCTTGGGGTGAGGCTACCTAACAGCTGGATAAATTCAATTGACTTGTTTATTCTTGCATTGGAAAATAGTCTATAAAGGGGAATTCTTTTAACCAAACCACTTCCAAGCTAATCTATGCTTAAAAAATAAATGTCAGGATGTCAGGCGCATATTTGTGGCACTGGAGGTTATCATTTTTAGGGTTTCATTTTTGAAACATTAATATTGCTTGAGCACCAAAAAAAAATTATTAAACTCAGCTCTTATTCTAGCTAGTTTAAGGCGCATATTTGTGGCACTGGAGGTTATAATTTTTAGGGTTTGAGTTTTGAAACATTAATATTGCCTGAGCACCAAAAAAAATTATTAAACTCAGTTCTTATTCTAGCTAGTTTACAATGACAGGTATGAGAGTGCACTGTCTTGATATAGTGAACAGAAAACCACACACCACCACAAAGTGCTTCCTTGTATTGATGTTCAGTTTTCGGTTCTGTTAAAAAAATTAGAAAAGAGTGAAAAAGTTAAAAAAAGAGGAAAAAAAAAAGCAGAATCTATATCAATATATCTATCCATAACTATCTTTCAAATTAAGCACAACTCAAATTCTGGCAACTAGATGAATATAGCATTTGTCTTGAAGTGGGAAGCAAGCCCATCATTGTAAATGTACTTCTTTTCTGAAAGAATTCCATTTTCTCCTTTCCAATGTGAATTCAGTGGAACTGCGTCACTTCAGGCTGCTCCCTCAGTCATAAATCTCTCAGGTCACAACTGATTTCTGGTCTCCATTTTCCAGTTCTGTATTTTTCTGCAATTTAATAGTAAAAAATGTTTTCTCACTTTGCTGAGAAAAAGGATATTTATTTACCAGGAAAAGGTCTGTTATTGCTGTGTTGCAATCATTAGCAATGCATAGATTCTCTGACTAGGATGTCTGGAAAGAGAAAGGGTGATGCAGGATGCATCCTGACCATGTCATCAAAATATGTTTTGATTTCCCTTCTCTCTCCTGTCTTTCCTTGGGGTTCATGACTGCAGTGCCTCAGAAAAATGGAGAACTGATTTTATTATTTTTTCTAATTTTTTCCCCTATGATTACTGCATATTTTTCATGGCAGAGAGACTGTTACTCCAAAACAATAACGTCACAGAAAAAAAATTGACAAAGCAGAATCTTCCTAAAATATTTTTTACCTTTTTTCAGCAGCATGTGTATTCTCTCATAGAGACCTTGTTATTACACAGTAAGATCTAGGATGTAGAAACAAGGATTATATTCACTCTGGATAAGTGAGATGTGTCTGTTGTTAATAAATCTCATTTGAAAATACAGAACTCCCTAAGTCTTTGTGGATCTAGCATTTGGATATGGCCCTGGCTGCTCTCAGATCAACACCTTTAAGCTGCTGTGCTAAACCAAGTATAAATGACAGTTCCACACTCACAAATACAAGGAGTCTCAAGTGTACCTTTGTTTTTACCCCCATTTACATTCTGATTATAGAAAAGCATAATTTCCAGTGTTAACATCAAATATCCTCAAGCAGTATAAATCTTAATTACTGTATGCTAGAAGCAGCACTAACAAACACACGAGGCACTTTACAAGGACCAAGTGCGTCCCTATGTACACGTAAAGAATTTCAGCAATTCCTTCCCTGTGGTTAACAAGACCTAAATCTGCTTAATGGTGAGTAATCTCTAGGAAGCTATATAACATGAATAATTATTCAGAACTCTTCTTTTTAGAGTGTTTTTCCTGAAAACATTCACACTAGATCCAACTTGTGGTGAACTAATGGTCTGTGAGTGACACTCGTCATTTAAAATTATTCATAGAGCAGCTTGGGCTGAAGTTGTGAGTCTGGATGATCCTGGATGCTGGGAACTCAGGCGCAGAGATGTTTCAAAACTGTTCAGCAGAAATCCATCACCAGCTCATTTATGCAGGAGAAAGCTTTAAGGGAAAGGCACATGAAATGTTTTAATCAGAGTTTGTGTTTCTGCAGGCAGAGAATGCAGATAAAACAGCACTGGAAATGAGAGCTGCCCCTCCTCATCTTAACTGCAAAAGTGGATGAAACTTCACTTGGCTCAACTAAATTTCCTCGAGCCCATCAGCTAGAAATAAATGATAAAACAAGAATTTCAAATTCCCTTCTAATTATTTTGCATTTCTTATGGTTGGGAAGGCAGTATTTGCATCTTCTGGATTTGCAGGCAGTATGACAAGAAAGTGACAGCAGAAGGCCAAACAGTCAAAGCAGCATATACATATACATTTTTTAAAAGTTTCTAATATTTTTTTATTACTTTTTAATTTTACATTGATCTAGAGAAGCAGTGAGCAGCAATATTTTTGTCCTCAATTAACCTCCTTGGGCCAATAGTTTCTGATTCCAAGGAATGACAAACTCTGTTTTATTTTAAGTAATTTCTGTGCAGTTCAATGGATGTTGATTAATCACCATCAAAGATTTGTTCTATGTTTTTCAGCACCTTGAAAAGAACTAAAGCTCATATGGACTTTCACAAGAACTCATAAGAATTTTTAGCCATTTTAACTTTTATTGTCAGCAGACAGAACACACTTCTCTGCTCCAAAGCTTTTCAACACCTCACTTAAAATAACAACTTGTCCTCTTCTGCTCTGGGATTCCCAGCCTGATATAGGGATAAATTGCTCCTTACAACCTGGGGACATTTCTTTTCTTTCTTGGGCCTAATCCACTGCCAATCCTGTCATTATTATTCTCTGAAGAAAATATCACAGCTAATGTACTGTACCACCGTGATTTTAATTCAAAATTACTGTATGGGCACTTCTTCTTTACTACAGGCTGTATATCCATACACATAAAGTCTTTTTCCATACATATAAAAAAAATGAGTTCACTGAAGCTGCTTGGATACTTATAGAAGAATGTCTTTCCAGGATGAAATACTCAGAAATATGTTAAATTCTTCCAAATTCCCCTCCAGCACAGCAATGTATTCCTGCCACACGGACAGCCATGGTGGGGCTCCAAGAAAAAAAAAAAACAGTTTTACAGAGACAAAGATTTGGTATCAAGGTATCTTGACTGTGCACATCTAATGCAATTTATATTTTATATATATATATATATATAAATTTCTAATTTTTTTAATGAATAGGCATCACTGCATCCTTACCAGCAGGCAGTCAAAATCAACAGTGGCTAATACTTCAGGAAATTTTGACATTTTGGTAAAAAAATTATGAAAACAAATGGGAGAAATCTTGTTGTCACTGTCATATTTTCTGGAAAAACCCCCTTGCCCAGGATTTTTCCCCTGGGAAGCTGAGAAGCCTCAGAGAAAAAGGAAAAAAATATTATCTCTTTTGCTTCTCCTGTGTTTTGCTGCTTTGGAATGTGGTTTGGAGATTGTTTATCCAACATGTGAATTGGTTTTACTCAGTGACCAATCACAGTCCAGCTGTGTCAGGGCTCTGGAGAGTCATGGGTTTTTCATGAGTATCTTATTAAACCTTCTGTCTGTATCCTTCTTTAGTATAGTTTTAGTATAGCATTCTTTAATATAATATAATGTCATAAAATAATAAATTAGCCTTCTAAGAACATGGAGTCAGATTCTCAATTCCTCCTTCATCCTGGGGACCCAGCAAAATACCACAGCTTCTGAAATGTTTCTTTCAGGTTTTGTTCATCCTTATTTGTAATATGGAACTGGAGAAGCTAAAATTAGTTTTCTATATTAAAAATCTCAACTAAGCAGACAGATTTAAGTAAGATCCTTAATTTTTTTCCCCTGTTCTCAGCTCCCACCAGTCCAAGGGGGGGGTTGCCTGCTTAGCAATTCTCAGGGTCAAGTGCTAAGATGAGAAGGTTTCCATTTTGTGAGTAAGCTTACTGCACTTAATCATGTGCTTTGGGTCCATCCATCCCATCCTGCCCACGAGAGAAAGGAGCCTGCAGAAATCTCTGTATTTAGCACTTCCTGCAGCAGCTCCTGGGCTAATCCTTAATGGTTTGTCATTTAATACCTGCTCTGCTGGGGGATTTGATGGCCATTACAGCAGCTCTTTGCTTGGCTACCTTGTGGCTCAGCCCGAGCTCTGCACAGCTTGGCAGCTCCATCCCTGCCCGGGAGAGAACCAAGCTCTGCCTGGTCAGGCCTGAGGTAACTCAATAAGGGAGTGAAACACTCTGGTGCACCAGGCTGGATAACCATATGGCTGGCTTTGTATCTCAGCGAGGGCAATCACCATTTCCCCTGTATCACTTCCACCAGAAGATATAATAAATTGGCTTGGGATTGCTCACCTTGAGAAAGCGATCCAAGCTCTCACTCTGTGAGCGAGTGCAAAACTAAGCAAAACTGCAGCTCTGTTTCATTACCAACATTTTGCTCAGCTCTAATATTAAAACATTTCCTTCCTACTTTTATCTTTCAGTTGTCACCTTCCCTAGCAAGGCACCATTTTCTTTCATCAGGGCTTTAGAAACAGTGCCAATTTGTTTCCACCTCCTCTCTGTGCAGCTGTGATCTTTAATCCCTGGTATCAATCTCTTTTTCTGTGGTTCCTGCCTCACTCTGTAACCCTTGAAACCTTGGAGCAAATGAGTCTATTTTTGTCTCTGGAGATTTGAGGGCAGATAACACAGTTATTAGAGACATCTTTTTCTTGCTCTGATAATGATGATCTGCCTTCAGTAATTTTTCTGTGTCTAAACTGCCAGTGTGGCTGGAGGAGCACTGACATGTTTTTCCTGGGTGTGTAGATTGCTACTTTCTCCTTCTCCCCCCACCCCTTTTTTCTTTTATTTTTTTTCCCTTTTTCTCACTGATCTATTTATTTATTTCAATTTTTGTTTCATCCACTCCCCTGGTATGACTTATCCATTCATGTGTAATTTATAGCTGTCAACATTTACACTAGGCTGCTCAAATTTATTGCTGACCACTGATACGGCTGTAATTTCGTTTTGGCCAAATACCTTAAGCTCTCCCACGTTCCCACAGTGTATTTCTTATACCAGGGCCACAGGAAAGAAATCCCCACTGCAGCATTTGTGCAGCTTTCCTGGATTGTGGCACAGAGACAGAGAATGAGTTTGGACACACTGGGAATGACCTATTACCCTTTTCTTTCTCACAGGATCACAGCTGAGCATGAACTGAGGAAAGAGGAGGTGTTTCAGGTAATGACAACTCCAAAATTTATAATGCCAGAGGATGGAATCCACATTTGCAAAACCCTGCAGGCAACTTTGCAATCTGAAGGACATGAGGCATGTGATGTGATGGGTGGAATCATGTGATCCATGAGATCCAAGTGGAAAGCTTCATTTTAATACTCAAACTGCAGCACCATGAATTATCTTCAGCTTTGGAGGCCAAGCTTTGGCTTGCACTCTCTGTCCACTGATGACAGAGGTTTTTTTAAGAAAAGATAAAAGAAAAAAAAAAACAAACAGAAAATAGGAACTCTTTTGTGGTGTAGTTTCCAATACCAGGCCACTAAAAACCTGACGTGTTTCTAATAAAGTTGGCTGCTTAAATACTTTTTTCAGAACTCTGCTTGGTTTTGTTTGTTTTTATTTTTTTCTATACATTTTCAAAATCTTTTGTAAATCTAGATGTGCTTGGCTGAAAAGAAAAACAATTCTTGAGGAACACTTGTTTTCTGAAAAGCACATTCTCAGTTTTCACTCCAAATACAGTTAATTAGAAGTTCACTTTGTACCTTGAAAAACTAACATTGTTTAGGGTCATATCCTTTAATTCCTTTTATTTCTTGTGATCCTTTAATACCTTTTGTTTCTTGTGTGTAAAATTAGCACTCACTGGAACAAGAACTTAATGAAACAGTAAGAGTAAATGGTAAATGAGGGAACTGAGTTTGGTTGAAAAGGGAAATTTCAACCAGTCAAAAATTATTCTTAAGAATATATAAGACATTGGAAGAACCCAGAGAAGCACATTTCTTGAGAAAAGGCTCAATCAGTGCTAACATCTGAGATCTCCTGCCTGGGACAGTCCTTTGGTTCCAGAGACAGAAACAGGTGTCTCATAGACTTCACTATTTCTAAGAGAGTTAAAGAACACACAGCATCTTAATATTTTCATGGTGAAATCACCAAAAGTAATTTTATCCTCTAATAATGTGCCTTTTGTTTATTAATGCCTTTTGTCAGAAGTCAAACTTTGGATTTTTTAATTTTTTCTTTCCTAATGCTTTAAGTCAGAGAAAATGATTTTTTTTCCTCACTCTTTTGCTTACATCCAATAACTCTTTCAATAGAGATTCTTCAGTCCTTGTTAGGCTGGGAGTGGAATTTTAATTTCCTAATCATCCAAAGTGAGCTGTGATGTTCAGATTTCATTTTAGTCATCTCAGAATTTAGTGGGTTAAGAATATTTGTGTCTCAGTGGGATGCACAGCTCCTGACTCACATTATGTAGCATCACAGCTGGATTACTGCCACTTTATGCTTGCAGCCTGCCTTGACCATGCATCCTCTAAATCCCTGGATTGCACAAAATTCAGCACCTAGAATGGCCCCTTGCATACATTGGCTTATCACATGGAGGTGGAGGATGCTGCACAGGCTTCCTGTCAAATGCATAATTACTTTTACAGTACTTGTATGCTCTTCAAATCTTGTTTCCATCTCCACTTACCTCCCTGAACAGCTGATCAGTCACTGTCCTTGTAATTGAGAATAGTACTTGCCCTTTCTTAAAGATTTGATTTTTTAAAAAATTAAATTCCTTCCCATAAGAGCTATGAGAAACATAATTTTTTGAGCTTTTGGGTGGTTTATTTTGGATGCCTTGTCTTGACTTTTCTAGCAGAATTTCTGCTTAATTGTAATGTAGTTTAAGTGTATAATGCCATGTGTTGCTTCTGCATGAAGTGTGCTATATAAATGTAAATCAGCTAATTAATTCATAACAACAAGTATTATAGCAACACATTGACTGTCATGCTCTGCAGTTTTCCAGTTGAACACTGTGTATATGCTTTGTTAGTAGAGGAATTGCAAGCAGGAGGGTTAATAATTTTAAATCTAAATAGTCTTGGCTGTTTATGCAGCCAACACAATTGTCTGTCTGGAGCCTGTACAGATAAAGAGGCCAAAGCTTCTACTCTGAGCCCTGGTTCATTGAATCATATAAAGGTTTGGGTTGAAAGGGACCTAAAAGATCATCTCTTTCAACCCCTGTGCCATGGGCAGGGACAAAGTTGATGACATTCGGTGTAAATGTGGGAGAAATCACCTATTTGGATGCTTTCAAATATCACCTGTTTATGAAATATGGAAAACAACTCATTTTCTTCTCTGAAATGTACCCAGAGAGACCTATGGATAAACTGACTTTTGTAAGTGGGAATACTGAACATGATCTAAATTCTCAATGACTCTGAATTCAGCTTTGTCATTCATTGTAACAGAATGTTACAAAAACCAGCAAAATTACACTAAAATTACTTCTCTATGTCTCAGCTGCTTCTAAATCCAGTTTATCTCCAAGATCTAAAATTCTCTGGGGTTACAGCAAGATTTATGTAAGCCAATATCTGACAGATCCAAAACATGCTCCCTTCCGAGACAAGGCTGCATGTTGGCAGCTACCAGCATGGATTACCAGTCTTGCTCTTTGCTCAGAAATGCAAAAGCTTTATTTAAAGCTATTTAATTTTAAGCTACTCACTTTAAAGGCAAAAGATTCCTTGAGTGCTTGCAATTTCTTTCGTACGCATCCAGTGTACCATGAAATCCACAGGAATGCTGCTGTATTTGCAGTAAGGATCACAGAATCAGAATGGTTTGGGTTGGAAAGGACTTGAAAGTCCATCCAGATCCAACCCCCTGCTGTGGGCAGGGACATCTTCCACTATCCCAGGTTGCTCCAAGCCCTGTCCAACTTGGCCTTGGACACTTCCAGGGATCCAGGGACAGCCACAGCTTCTCTGGAAAACCTCTGCCAAGGCCTCACCACTCTCACCAGGAAAATTTCTTCTTGATATCCTGATATCCCATCTAAATCTGCTTTATTTAGTTTGAAGCCATTTTCCCTTGTCTTGCTGTCACATACCTCTCAGGGGTCTCTGTGGTCCTGGCTGACCCTGAGATATGTCAGAGTCTCTTTTCCCAGCCCAGCAGTCGAAAAAGGAGTCAGAATTCTTCTGTTCTGGTTTTCAAGGTTGTTTATTCTCTGTTATCTATAACATTCTTTTCCTGACCTGCTGAGGTCCATCCAGCAGGTCAGTCAGTGGCACACTGACCGCCTTCAGGGCGGTGTTGTCTTTTTACGCTAAAAACTACGTGTACTTCATTTACAGTAATTTCCCAATACCTATCACCTATGTTAGACTGTCTTTCTCTACTCTAAACCAATCCAAAAGTGCCACCATCACCCAGAAGGTGGAGGCTAGGAAGAAGGAGAAAGAAGGATAAGACACGCCCAAATTCCTCCATATTGGGACCCCGAGCCCCCATTCTAAAAACCCCAAAATTCTATTTTTCGCCCTGTGACAAGCTATCATTCTACTTAAACTTTCGTGGCTTGTAAATCCTCATATAAAGTTGGTAATTTTTTCTATGGGTCAAAATCAAAGGCACAGGGGTCTTGGGCTCTGTGCCAAGGTTTCTGAGCCCCCTGGCAGTGGCTTGAGTCCTCCAGGACAGCCAGAGGGATGTCCTGGCTTCCAACACATACCCTTGCAAAAAGTTTCTGTCCATCCTTCCTGTCAGCTCCCTTCTGGCTCTAGAAGGCCACAGTTAGGTCACCCCAAACCTTCTCCTTTCTGGGCTGTACAATTCCAATTCTCTCAGCCCTTCCTCACAGCAGGGGTGCTCCATCCCTCTGATCTTCTTGGTGGCCTCCTCTGGATTTGCTTTACCAGGTCTCTGTCCTTCCTGTGCTGGGGACGCCCAGGACCCCAGGTGGGATCTCAGCAGAGCATTATTGAGGGTATAAATCTGGCTGCTCTGAGGAGCACTTCACAGCAGGGGTTTTGTCACTGTCAGAGCAGTTCCCTAAAGAGAATTTACAGGTGAGAAACAATTTCTCTTCAACTCCTCAATGGAGAATGTTGGTTAGTTCTGGAAAAAGAAACAGAGAACAACTGAAGACTTTAAAACCTTGAAGATACTCAGGTTTTAGACAGTTCACAAGGGAAAAAAATAATATGCAGACAATTTACACAAAATAAAACCTCTAAAATATAGTTCTTTCAGAAAAAGTGTGTGGAAAAATTACCACTAATTTTTTATAGACTACATCAGGTTGTCTGATACAGAAGTAGAATGGCTGGTGCTTAAACATTTTGTCCAATGTAGGGAAAACTACAGCTTTGTGTAGCACTTTCTCAAGGTTTCCTCTCTTGTTTCACATCTCTGAGCAAAAGCTGAGACCAGAAACTCCCTTCCCTAAAGCAATGAGTGTAAGCTGAGAGCAGAAACACCCTTCCTCTCTGAAGCTGAATGCTGGCATCTGAGTGATGCAGGTTGGCCCTTGCACAGTTGCCAAGTCAGATTTGTCCTGTATGAGCTTCTCACAAACAGCACCGAGCAACTGCACAGGATTAAGGTACACGAGGGGCACCAGGATCTAGAGGAAAATGTTTGAGAGACTAAAGCAGCATTTTCAATTGGAGCTGTTTCTGTCATTTTTCCTCTCTTTCAACAATAAAATATGTGTTAAACTGAGCATTGGTCCTTGCAATTCTTGCTAAGTAATATCAGGAGTGACACATAACCCCCCATCCCCCCTCCAAAATGTTTATTCTCCACCAGTGCTCAGAAACTCATCAGAAAAAATCCCTCCACTCCCTTTATGCTATCAAAGCTTTCCTCAATTTATCAAAGTTATTAATAACCACTCTCCAGTGTAGCTTCAAAATAAGTGACTTTTTAATACGATTATGCTTGCAAGGTCTAACAGTTGATTAAATTCTTGTATGTGCAAATGTGCTTGTGTATTCACACATATAAATCCACCTGCATGTTATATAGAGAACATACACAGCTATGCATATTTTTCTTTGCCTCACTGTTTTCAGACACTTTTATAAAGCAAAAGCAAATGCTTCCTTCTTAGGCATACACAATTAATGCAGCTAGGAGGGAAGAAAAGGAAAGATCCTAAAAGGCTCAGTTATGGAGAAATTTTCAAAGTGAAAGATTTAAAAAGACTCAGGAATATAATGTTGAAGTAGCTGTGTAATTATGCAAACCATCCTATTTCTTTCTACTCTTTTGTTGCACAGTTAAATTAAATATATGAAGGGTGTAAAAAAAACTCCAAACAACAAAACAAAGAAACAGCAAACCAAGAATGATTTACATTGTATGAAGGCAGTTACACACTTCAGATTGCTAAAAACATTACCTTAATTATCCACATATTATTCTCAAAAGAAAATAATTCGTTTTTTCTTTATGAAAACTGTCAATGCCAAAAATACTTCATTCCAGAAAACTGGATTTAAAGAAAAACATTCAAAACAACTTATGTTTAAGTCATGAATAGTTTGCTTTGAATTTGTTGTTTTTAAGCACCTGCAAATTAAGTTATCCAGAGATAGGAGGGCCTTGCTCACAACATCTGTGAATGACCCCTTTGGCCAATTATTAGTGATGAGACCTTGTGCTTAGGATAGGGCTTAATTTTGAGCAAGAAAACAGCAATCCATATCCTCAAACTGAGGAGTTATCCATTCATAACGAAAGTTATGAGGAGGTAAGAAAAAGTAGCTGCACCTCATCACAGACCTTGGTATTAAATATTGAAATGAACAGACAAAGGAAAGGCTTTTTAATCAGTACACCAGATGAATGATGACCCTGGAAAACATGTCTTGGACAAGGGCAAATAATACTAAAATTAGGAAATCACAATCTGATGATAGACATAAAAGTTTAAATGAGCCAAATCAATCTCTTCTTTGTGAATTCTTAATCTTTAAATATATGAAATTTTGTGTTAACGTGAGATCTGGCCAAGGGAAGAACATGGGCATTTGTATGGCCCTTGCCATTTGGTTTAATGTGTATTATCTAATATGACTGCTCCTTGTGTGCAAAAGATGGTGGAAATATTCCTCTCCACTTGTGTTCTCTGTTTATTTCTCCATTGAAAATCTTTCTGAACTCTTTTCTTATCTAAGCTAGATAAGAAAAATCTCGTCCTGTATGTTTGTACAGCTTCTGGCACCCCTGAATCCCAATTTCCAGAAGTAACTTCTCAGTATTTCTGCAATAAGCATGGATGCAGTAAGATACTTGGTCCTAAAGGATTCAGAGATTAATAAACAAGAACAACAACAAAAATAAGCCTGAGGCTGTGAAACTTTTGGCCTCCTCTACTAAGTGAGATCAAGCTCAGAGATCACCCATCCCTTGTATTAAAGACGGTGTTTGTTTTTGAAACAAATATTGAGTGAAGAGTTCAGGCATGAAATTCAAACCACTTATTTTCCAATCTGCTCTTATGGACCTTGACCTTCTACAGGGCCAGATGAGGCAGGAGGAGTGTGAAAATATGAGAGGACCATGGCAATAACCAAAAAGCTCATCACAGTACAGGATCACAGCCCCAGAGCAGAGAAAGAGCCCAGGATTCAGTTTAACAGATGTGATGTTATTAGCAGTGGGGCTGGTGTCTAGAAATAGTAAGGAATGACTGAAAACATATAAACTGAATGCAAAAGGTCTGTGACCTGCCTCTTGAAAAAGCAGATTTAGGTAATAAATTAATAGACTGAGGTGTGTCCTATTCAGCAGTTTCCTGTCAGGAAAGCTCTCCTGGTTTCTGATTCCTTTCTACAGCCTTGTCATGTCACTTCAGACAGAAATATCAGAAGTTGCCCGTGATATGGAGTAGTTACATGATGCTACATAAAGTCTGAGACACCTAAGATCTTCTTCCAGCTGTGGTGAGAACTCAAAACCAAAAAATGACCTCCCAAATCTTTGGTTTTGATCTGTTTTTTAGAGGCCTACCACATCTTCATTTCCATGACAGTTCTAAGGGTTAGCTGAACTTTCAAAGCATTATCCTAATGATATGTATGCATGATAGTAATGAGAAATACATTTTCTCCAGATTTTAATTTAAAAAAAGTCTACATAGAAAATGATGATAACATAGTTGGTGGTTCAAGGAAATTTGTGATCACTGACAGGTAATACTTGATTTATTCATTCATGGGGAAAAATTACAACACAACATACACTGTATGAAATTAAGATAGGATCCAAAAAAAGTCTACATAGAAAATGATGATAACATAGTTGGTGGTTCAAGGAAATTTGTGATCACTGACAGGTAATACTTGATTTATTCATTCATGGGGAAAAATTACAACACAACATACACTGTATGAAATTAAGATAGGATCCTAAACAATTTTATCCTTTAATATTTCTAGCTTTCCTGTGTGTGTGTCATAGAGAAACATGTGTTATTTACCCAATGGACCAGAGCATTTTCTCTGAAAAAGATGAGCTTGTAATGGAAATGCTGACACAACCTCAACTATAACAGCATGAACAAAGACACTTTAATAACATTTTTATTGCTGTAACATCTTTTAAAAAATGAAACACCTGGGACTTGTGCTTAAAAAAAATAAAAACAAGAGCAGAATTGCAAGTTCTGTTCTCTTCACACGATGGGAAATTAACACAACAAGTCAAAGACTGGAATGTTAACTTACCCTACCAACATTTATGATCATTCAAAGAAAAAATAATTAATATATTTATGCATGTATTTCCCTGGAAATATATTGCTATATGAGCTAACATTTAGAAATTTCTATTTTTTCAAGAGCTGCTATACCTTCACAGATATAAAAGTCACTGTGGCAACAGAAGAATTTATTCTTCTTTACAATTTAACTTGGAAATTACAAAACAAGAGTGATGAGGATTTTGTGACACACTTAGGATGATGTTCAGGGACACATTGCTATATAACATATACCTTGAGAATATTGTGCTAACACTAAAGCTATGAGGACTTAGTAACATCTTTATAAGCACTGTGTTGCACTGTGTGTGAAGTGTGTTTCTAGGAAATGCTTCAAGTACCACTCAGATCTCCTTCCTGGAAAATCTCAGTTTTGGTGATTATTGAGGGAGAAGATGAAGAAAACAGAATCGAGTGCCAGAAGGTCAGAAAGAGATTGTAGGATTATAATTTGCAGTATTGCTGCTCCTTGGGAGTTGCACTTCTGAACAAATTATCACAGCATTGTTGAGAGGGACAAAATTGAACAAGTCATGTTAAATAATCCTTTGCTCAGAAGTTCAGCAAACATCCAAGCTCAAGACCCCGGGCTCTAACATAAATGTTGTCATGGCCCACCTAAGAGTCTTGGATTTTGTTTTGAATTTTATTATAACCTCCCTCTGATGCTGACATGATCTAAAAGATGAGACATTGTACAGGGAGCAGCCAAACTGTTGTGATTTTTAAAGATTTCAGGTTTATAAGCTCAGTGAAGTGTTCAGGAAAGTTGGGGTTGTTCAGCCTGGAGAAGAGAAGGCTCTGGGGAAGCCTTAGAGCTGGAGCAGACTTGGGTGCTGAAAGAAAGTTACAGAGGGACTTCTGACAAGGTCATTAGTGACAGGATCAGGGAGAATGGTTTTAAATTAAAAGGGAGAGAAGGTTTAGATCAGATATTAGGAAGGTATTCCTGACTGTGAGGGTGCTGAGATCCTGGAACAGGTTGGCCAGAGAAAATCTGAATGCTCCATCCCTGCAAATGTTCAAGGCCAGGTTGGGTGTGTGAGCAGCCTGGGATAGTGGAAAATGTCCTTGCCCACAACAGAGGTTTGGAACTTTATGGGCTTTAAGGACCCTTCCAACCAAACCCATTCTATCAGTCTGTGATTCTTCTGTATCTTGAAGTTTCTTATGAATCTGAAAGAAAGTGAAGACACCTGGTGAAACTTCATTTGGAAGCTCCTGTTGCTATTAGGGGCTGTTTTCACCTCATCCAAATTTAGTTGTGCAATAGCCAGTTTTTAGTTCAAGATTCAGTCCTGTTCTGGCCAATGGACATTGGTGGATCTCATCATCCTACAATAATGTTCAAGACAAGCAGAAAACCAGTCTCTTGATACAACCTTTTGAGGGAATGTACACTAACATTGTGAGAATGTCTGTGTTTTACATGCCTCTATTTTGCCTAAAAAACCCCTCTTGTTGCTCTTTAAAACTGCAAGAACAACTGAATTTTCTAAATAACAGTTTCCTATAAATCTTCTGATTGTTTAAAATTTGAATTCCCAGTCACGTTAAGTTCTTTATTAATAGTTAGAGAAACACACTGAAAAAGCAATATCAAGAGCCTAATATTTACATGTGCTTGGACTCATTCTTGCCATTGATGCTGGTGAGATCTGAGTTCTGTACATATCATCTTATCTCTTTCTTACTCCTCTAGGTGTAAAATGACAAAAATATAACTTCTCTAGGGCAGAAGATGTCATGGTGATATCAGTATTGGGGAAGAGTGAGAAGAATTAAAATATAGATGTGTTATAGCTTTTATCATTACCAACAAAGGTACTAAAAGTATTGGATTCAATGCAGGGATCCTCCTGCAGACTCCTTTCCAGTGTACTGAATTCCATTTGAATGGTGTTCTATGCATTTAAAGTCAGGATTCAAACTTTACGGAAATGCAAAATTGCTAGGGCAAAACTTATTGCAGATGACTGGTTTGTTTTACTCTCATTTATTTGTCCTGGTTTTGGGATGGCATCAGATTATTGTGAGTCTTCATTAAATTCTATCTAAGCAATTGAGTTTTTACACTCTGGGAGTAGTACGAAAGTACCCTTTATTGGACCATCTGTGCTCTCTCTGAAGCATATGATTCAAAAGAAGATCCAAAAAAATGCATATTTTTCTATTAAGTCATACCTGATTATAAATGGGAGATTAAAGAAAGGAGACTGCACCAACATGGGAACCACAAAGACAGGGATTTATATTTCTTGAAAAGCTGGTGCTGTTAATTGTGCAGAACAGGACTTATATTTATAGACTCCACACTAAAACATCTAAGTCAAATTCTAAGAATTTCCGGTGTGCCTTAAGAAAGTCCTAATTTTGCTTTTCCCTCTGCAAAGCAGTCTCCTTGAACTTCATCTTTAAATAGTATGGGAAAAGAATTAATTTTTTCAATAGTTATGTCTATTTCCACTCTTATCTGCTTACCAATTATAGATCTCTGAGAGAGGTTTTAGGAAAAAAGAAAAAAACTAATACAAACCATCAATTTTCTGATCTTTCTTTTTTTGGGATAACTGTTTTAGCTAACTACAAAAAAGGTGATTTTATCCTTCATTTTAAGTGGAAGATTTCCAACAGGACAAAATTAGTAAGAATTACCAGAACTGTCTCAATAGTCCGGTGATTTGATTGGTGGTGGAGGAGTTTTAAGCTCAAGTCCCTGGTCTACATTAAGTGCAGTTAATGTCGAGGCTGTACTGGGTTAGAAAAACCAGGAAAAAAAAAAAAGGCTCAATGAGTAGTAAACTATTTCCTGTGTAATATTTCTGTTCAGCAAGTGTATGCATTTTCAAGGTAAATTTAGAAGTCATCTAAAAAATCCATAAACTACTTTGGACTTTTTATACTTTTTGCTGAAATACATATTTTGTACCAGCATTTTTCTGTTCACTAAGAACAGCAAGCAGAACTGAGAAACCGAGCTCTCCCATACCAAAGTTTTTTCTCAGTAGAAGTTAAAGAACATAAAGTCACAACTTTCAACCAGTGCCCAGAATTTTGGAGTATAAAGATAATCCCTAGATCTATATATTTTTCAGTATATATTTCTGATTAAATAAAATGCAAATTATGGAAAAGGGGAATTCTGTGAAACGAAGAGAAAATAAAGCACTCTGAGTAAATTGGAGAGAAAATGGTCAGGATGAGGGGTAGCTATGTCTTGAAAGTTTCCTGCTTGTGTCCAAAGATGAAATGAAGCACCATCAGCATCTTATTTCCCTTTATTTAGCAAAGACTCTGGAAAACCTGGTAAAAGCCATCTCCAAGTATCCTGAATACTTATCCATTTGTCTTCCAGTTACCGTGTATCATAGTGTATCTCCCAGCCACAGGTCACAATTCCATCCAGTCTCATTCTCCTGTGATGTCTGTCGTTAATGATCATCTGCTCCTGTCCCAGCCCAGCAGGGAGCAGATTGATCACAAATGCTTTGAAACACTTCAGATCTTCAGTATCACGTTTGTCTCTTGGTCAGTGAAGTCGTGGTTGCCCCTCCCCTGAATGCATCCAATGTCAAGTTGGATGGGGCTTGGAGCGCCCCGATCCAGTGGAAGGTGTGTCTGCCCATGACAGATGTGTCAGAGCTGGATGAACTTTAAGGTTCCTTCCAACTCAAACCATTTTTTGATTCTTTGATTTACTTTATGAACTACTAAGGAATTGTATGGGCTGCCTGTGTATCTTGACTTTTTCCTCAATAAGTACATATACATTTTTGTGGTTCGTTGCTATGGAGAGGACAGTTCAGTGAAAAATAAATGCACTGTGAGTATATAAATCTTCCGGCAGAAGGTAAGATCTTCTGAGATACTTAGAAACAATTTAGTGTATATTTTTCACAATGCAGAACTTCTTTGCCTCAACACTACAATTACAGCAGCTGTTAGTGTCATGAACTGAAACAAAAGCACTTTAGTTAAGATTAGCTTTTAGTTTTCTTCCAAACATGAAATAGCTCAATTATAAAAATTTCCATTTTTTATTTTTTGGTACTTCTATACTAAACAAAATAGCCCCTTCTCCTCCTTCATAAATTGCTCTAGGGGAACCATGGTTTCAAATATTGTATTAGCAATGAAAATACAAAACAAATGCAACACTCATTTGGATGATTTAAAAGCACTTGGTCTAAAAAACAAGTTGCTGAATAAATAAATGGGTTCTTCAGACATTGTGTGCTTGTTAAAGCAGAAATCTTGGCAACAGCTGTGATTGCTGTTCAAAAAGTGTGAAGCTATCTTTAAATATACAGATAGTTTTATTTAAATCCCAGGGAATTTGCATGCATTGAAGTTAAATTCTGCTTAAGTATTGTGCTGGATTGAGGCCACAAGTTAGAAATGCAATTTTTAATTTAAAGCATCAGATAGATATAAAATTTGAGGTAGACACAAATCATTCAGTAGTCCTTGTTATTCCAGCCATTAAGGTAGAACAGCAAGCAAAATTGCATTTACATGTGAGCTGAAATGAAGGGCTCCTTCTTGTTTATATCAAAGGCAGTCAAACCTCTCACTGAAATGGAGATTGGGCACAGAATAGTCATTGCATAAATAACTTCCTTTTTGCTCAGTGATAAATGGAATCCATTTACAAGTCAAATGGAGAATGGGTAAGTGACCATGTATGTCCATGTAACATCTGTGTGCTCACTGGGAAATCAAGTGACCCTGTTCTTATCGTTCAGCCTTTTCAGTGTATGACATGTCAATCACATTAAGTGTTTAAGATGCTTCTAAACTCTAAGACTATGTAACAAAATGTAGAAATGCTATTTCTTTGAGCTGTCCAGCTCTGATACAAACCTTAAAATACTCAGCTCTGATCTGGGTAAAAATGCCAAGGGTGCCTTGCATTTTGAAGCTGTGAGTCTCACCAGTTTTGCCAAACATCTTGTGGGAAGAGACATCTCTTCTATCATATCAAGAACTTCCTGTTTGGGGTTTTCTGAACTAGGACTGTAGAGGAAATAGTCATGATTTCAGGATTTTAGCACTCCAAGTGCCACGAGGAATTTGGAAACCTTTCGAATTTTAGCAATGAAATTTGATAGACAAAAAAGTTAATAAAGCATTTTGTAAGTTTTGAAAAAAAAAAGTGCATTCATTTTTATATTTTGTCATTAAAAAATACACTTTCTCTAACCAATCTTTCATGAACTAGCTTAAAGACAGCTCTTGCCACTGTCCCATTCATATAGTGTACATTTGTTAATCTGTTTTTGCAAATTTTAAATGTTCATACTTATCCTGAGGGCAAACTAGTGAGAATTTTAGATCCTCATGTGGAGAAAAAAAAAAATAGAATAAAAGGGTCCTACTGCATTTACATGGGTAATTCACAGCATCTAAACTATTCATAGAGTAAGTTCTTCCCCTTTAAATATTTTTCTGCCCCTTGTTTTAGCAACAGCCTGAAAAAGATCCCTGAAGGTTAGGAGAGTAAGAGACAGGGATAGCAGTCTCCCTGCACTCCACTGAGGACAAAGATTCCAGCTTTCACTGTTCTGCAATACTAGAAGTAATAGAAGAGAGTCTCCTACATACACATTGGAATATGTACAGCTGTCTCATTTATATGTTTTCATATAACTTAGAAGTTGTAAAGCTAATATTCCTTAGTTTTCTGTTTATAGATAGGAAAAAACTTTTTGTTTATTGGAGTTCATATACTAATGCATCCAATGTCCAGCACAAAGCAGAATGCTGTATTACACTTCATATCTCCTTTATGTGCCTAAAACTCGTGAGATTCTTTTTGTTTGTATATTGATGATGGCAGTATGATTTTTTCAGTTAAAGTAATAATGAAATCTTATAAAGGGTTCGGTAATAATGGAAAATTTTCACAGTGATTTGTCTAATAAACCTATGCCAACAGCTCCCTCTATGTACCATATAAAGGATGCTAGCAAATACATTGCATGTAATATGTATTTCTCTTCCAGAGAAAGATATTATTAAGGAGAAAGAATAATTTCTGCATCATTTAATTTTGTCTACAGTGAAGATTAAAAAAGTTTCAATAAAAACATTACTTGGTGTCACCTGCATAATTATAGTGATGCGTTTTCCTGTTAAAAATTTCCTTGATAATTTAGTGTATAACTCTGGCTAATTCATTCAATTTGCTTCCTAATCCCATTTGACATGCATAGATTATTGTAATGCAGATAGTTCTTTGAGTACACAAAATGGAACAATGCAATAAAAGGACAGTAACTAGTGTTATCTGTCTAAAGCTGGGAAAGGGAAGATGAGGGAGCATGGAGGATTATCTCTAATGAGAGCTGTACATCTGCTTGAAAAAGAGTGATACACTATTAAAAGGAGAGCAGCACTGTTAACAGGAGACAGCACTAGAGAAGAAATCAAAAGGGTTTTATCCTTTAACTTGTTGCTTGTTTTCTGTGTGACAGTAGACAGGTGCCTTCCTCTCCCTGTCTTACCTCCCTTTCCTCCTTTTCTTGTTTAACTCCTGAACTGCCAGAGTGGGCTGAAATGTGTCTGTCACTACGGGCTGTGCTTGTTAAATATAATTTAACTGATTATTGTGTGTCAGGACAACTGAGATAATCTGTGTACAGGCCCGTAAAAATGATGAAATATGGGCTTTTTTTTCATCTATTTCACAGCAGGTTATATCAGGGGACATTAACTTGCATTTTTTCATAGGCTGGAGGATGTTTACAGTCCCTGGTGCTCAGGGACACAGGCAAGTTGTTAAACTGCAGACATTTAACTGTGACTCTAGCCATGGGTGGTGCCTACACAAATTTGTCTTGATGGATGCTTTTTGCCACCAGCTTCCTAAAACGAACAGCAGAATTAGCAAGTCCTCTTAGGCCTGAGTTCAGATCGATTCCACTAAGTACTTTTTACTTAATTAACAGAAGGTGATCTGCTTGCGAGTCAGGGAGAAAAATAAATGAAACTGAAAAACAAGTAACACCTTTTTTTCTCTCTCTTCTCACTTTTTTTTTTTTTTTTTTTTGAAGTCAGTAGGTTTACAGTAGGTTATTGGGCACTGGGCATGTCTGCTTGCCAAAGAATTTATCAAGTACATTAAGGAGTAAAGAGTCAGAACAGAACATAATCACCATGTGCAAGTTTATCTGGCAGAGTGGTTCAGAAGTGCACACCACTGTTGTGCTGTTGAAGTTTAAAATGAAACCTTATTTTATGCGGAGTTGAGGGAACAGAAGGGAAAGCAAAACAAGGGAAGGCAAAGCTTTGAAAGATTAGGTTCACTCTGGATACTCTGTAGTTCTGAAAGGATGTTGTAGAAATTTCACATGGGATTTGACCACCAAACTGTGTATGTGACTGTGTTCACATACAAGCCCAGGAAGATTTTCAGTACATGTTTTACATGTACAGATGGAAAAGGAATGAGCCAAAGCTCAGGGATCCCTTCTGAATTACTGTTCCCGCCTTTCCACGTTTCTTCTCAGTGTGTAGGCCCTTCCTGTGTGGTTTTTAATGTACTTGGATTAATAAACTAAGCAACTTCTGGCAATTTGCTCTTCTCCTCCCTAAATTTTGCAGGATACCAACCTGCTATTCTTATCTATAATTATGTATTTTAAGTTAGTAACCCCTAGACACTTCTGTGGAAAATATCCTTCTTTCTTTTCCCCTCCTAATACTGTAGCAAGATATCCGTGTGCGTTAGAAAATTTTCAGTGCAACTGGAAGAATCAACCAGGAAACAAAGCATTCCAGTCCCAGTAATTGAGGCACTCATGGTCCAGACCACCCCAGCACCTTTCTATCAGCTGCCCCTTCTGAGAGAGATGAGGCTACAGCAGTTTTCACTGCAGCCAAACTCCTCCGTCCCAGCCATCCTGCCAACACCTCTCATTTGGCTCTTTTTTCATCCCTTGCTGTCTCCTGTTCTCTTCAAACCAGTGCCCCTGTGTCACACACTCCCCCAAATGCCATCTGTGTGGTTTCTTTCAGACCACTAATGCAAAGCCCTTGGATAGCCCCCTATTTACTTGCTTCAGAGCTGCACTCAGAGGTCCCACTGCCTGAAACACTGCAATCAAGCTGACAACACAACCAATCAAGGTCTGACCTGCAGCCGTTTCCAAGGAAACTCAAGCCACTGCCACAGAAACAGATTGTACACAGTGGAAGGAAACATGTATTTTGGGTGAAGGGGAAAAAAAAATAAAAAGAACCATTTCAGATTTTTTTTCTCCCAGTACTTCTGAGTTATTACAAAACACTTCTAAAATAATAGTAATGAAAAATGCTCTTGTTAAGAAAGATTGAGCGATGATGGTCATGTAAGTACTTAAAGCCAGGCAAAGAGCCTCCAAGAAAGGCTATGAGCTAGAGCTGAGTGAGTGGTTGTTCCTGCTTTGCTTCCAAGTCACTTCATAACCCTTGCAAAGCCTTTGCAGAAGATTTCCAAGTCGTTAAGTCCCTAGTTCCAATGAACAAGTCCAGATCAAAACAGGATGAGTACCTGAAGAAGAAAATTTTGAAGGAAACAACAAGATTATCATGGCCATTCTGGAAAGCCAGAGAAAATAACCTAACAGTAAAGGCCACCTCTCCTTGAGGAAACGGCATCACCACATTTTACACTAATGATTCTGCTTAGTGGATCAATTTATCAATTGGGAAAACTGTTATTTTTCCTTAGTGGAACAGTTTGCTATCTATTGTCATTTAAAATTTACTTGTAAATCAATTGAATTCAAATTTGTTTCTGAACCAATGTCCAGTTGTTTGAACACAGGGTGCATAAGGAATAATCATATTCTTTGTAAGGATGGCTGATGGGTGTATTGAAAGTGCCTGCTGTGAACTGGGAGCTCTCAGTTTTAATGCAATTATCAATGCAATGAGGAAAATGTCACAGGATGATTTTCACCAGAAGGGAACCTTCTACTACAACAGGGTGTTGAGAAACTTGTCCAACTTGTCCTTGAATACCTCCAGGGATAGAGCAGCCACTGCTTCTCTGGACAACCCTTGCCAGGACCTCACTACCCTCACAGTAAAGAATTTCTTCCTAATATCCAAACTAAATATACTCTCACTCAGTTTAAAGCCATTGTCCCTTGTCCTGTCACCACACACCCTTGTAAAAATTCCCTCTCCAGATTTCTTGTAGGCTCCCTTCAAATACTGAAAGGCTTCAGTAAGGTTTACCCCAGAGCCTTCTCTTCTCCAGGCAGAACAATTTCAGTTTTCTAAGCCTGTTTCTGGCTAGAGACTCTTTTTTCCAGGATGTGGTTAGTTAGTTGCATCTCAGAGTAGACCAAATGGACCAAATGGACCATGTTCTAAAGACAGGTTTTGATTTCCTCTGGTCCTGGAGGGAGCCCAGAGTGCCTCACTCAGGGTCGGATGTCTAATTCCAGTTCTCTACACTTAGCTAGATAATTCTCCTCACTGACTGCTAGAGTGGAGCTTGGAAGAGGGTTGCCAACATCAAGGAGTAAGTAAATAAAGTTTTTTGAGATCCTTGTTGTGCAATTTGAGAGACTTTGGGAAAAAGGTGAGGAGGTTTTGTTGGGGCAATGAAAGTCTCCTTTTGTACTGTTGTTCTGCTCTATAAAGAACTACCATGGAGGATACAGAAAACTGAGGTTTTTCTGACTTTTGGTGGTGACTATGAGGAAAGAATCTCAGGAGGATAGAAAATGGAGCTAAGGACTTCCTATTGTGGTTTTACACTGACTCTGACAAATACAGCTGGACATGCATGGCTAACTCATGGAACCTGACCCAAACATCTGTGCAAGAAGTGTATCATAATTAAATACATATTAATTAAAGCTTAACCTCAGTATATGCATGGTTTGTGACCCTGGGCAACTATCTATGATCTGCACCCAGAAAAAAACCCAAATACCAGCAGAAACTAATATGAAGAAAAAGAGTTTTGTATTGGAGGGAAAACTGACTACAGCAAGCAATATTCAGACCAGTCAGTATTTGAACATATCACGCTTCTGAAATGTGGATTTTTTTCCCAAGGAAGGAGTACTTTTCTTCCTACTATAAGTGCCCACTGCTCCTCCTTAAGTTCAGTTCTCTGCCAGGCACTTTCTGCTTTCACAGTTCTGTTCTATCCTGTATTGTGTCTGTAGTGCAATATGTGACAATTAATAATAAGAACTGTGAATCAAAGCTTCCAGCCATGATGACACAGCAGATAGATTAATTAACAGAAAAAGAGCTTTTGGGCAGGGAGAGTTAAAGGAATCTCAGTCAGACTGCTCACATTCTAATGGTAATAAGAAGATAGTTTTAACAAGAACAGTCCTGAGTTTCTCATAGGGTTCTTCCTAAATCTCTGAATGTGACAGTTATCTTTTACAGTGACCACAAAATACATCAAATGGATCTAGGGAAATAAGATCAATCTTCAGTTTTTAGTCACCCAGTTTTATTTTTCTTCCTGATGTCAACAGTACACCATCATACATGGCTTTGCCTCAAATTGAAGACTTTACGCTTTGCATCTCTTACAACGAAAACTCATTATTCTGCTTATGAAAAGTATGAAATGGCTTAGAATGCAATCTCTCTATGTCCATAATTTGAAGTCAAGCATGTTGTTCAGGCAGAATTGAAGGCAATGTGTTTGTGATCCCCAGTGGCTGAGGAATAAGGGAGGAATTTAACTGCATTGCAATTAGTGTAATCAAAAAATTATGGATTTGTTTTTAAATCAAGAGGCAGACAGAAGTTGCTTTTTATGGACTGCAAACATTTAGTTCAAATTTGAGTTACAAGAAATTTTCTCGGAGCCATTTAAGCATGGCTCTTTATGTGCTTCTCAGCAGAGTTGCCTCACTTTGCGCAAATAATTATTGGTAATTTAAAATGCCCATTGCCTTTTCACCATTATACAATTTCAGCAATGTCTCACTGCTCTGAATTTCCAGAGATTCCTGTCAAGACATCTTAAGGAGAGGTTTCTTTTAGGCAGTTGTATTAGTATGTGTCTGAAAGGCAAGAGAGACCTAGAGCTCCTTTTTGTGCCAAGGAAGCTGAAAGATGTGATTTGATTTCCTCTTTCTTTCAAGATTTCTCACAGTAACATTTATAAATGTTTAAAAACAGTGATGTTGCCACGTACAATATGATTTAGCTGGATGCACTTATCATCCAAACTTTGTAGAGTTCATAACTAACCAGATGCCTTAGACCTGGTTATTTTCAAGGTTTCTGGGGTATAGAGCTGCTGTCACTGTGTCTGAATTTGCATTTGGACACTGGAGCATGCAATTCATCAGCTCCTCGACAGCATCACAACAGACAAGAAAATAGCAAATATAGGCTAATAAGGCTGGGGACTGACCACTAGTGATTGTAAGAACTATTAGTGATCATAACTGCTTCATTTTTTAAATGCAGACAGAAAAAAACCCCAGAGATCCAGCTTCAAAGTGAAGAACCAAAGAACACACGAAACCCAGCAGATCTGATTAAGATAATTACCTTGAAGCAAAGTCCTGAATTTTTGTCATGCCTTTGATAATCAGTCTGTAGAGCCATTGGATGAAAATGGAAAGAGCACAGAAGTAGGCAGTTCAAAACAAGACTCTCCACTTCTACATGACCACAGCTCAAAGTTTTGCTTCTCCTCCATTCCCTTGCACATCTTGGTTTCCTTTCCTTGATGACTGCAGACTTAGGAGGAATAAGGAGTCTCATCTTAGGAGGAAGAAGATCTCAGCTCAGTCATTCTTCTGGTGTTCCATCAAATGCAGGAATGGTTGGGGACTATGAGCTCCTGCCCCTTCCGGGGACAGTGAATTACCCAGGACCTGCATTAACACATAAAAGATAGACAGAACTGTGTCTTTCTTCTCCAGTTGTGTTATGAGAAGCACTTAATCCAGATTGGATTCCAGGTTCATGAAGAGTCTCCTCTGGTGATCTGACTGAGATGCTCTGCTTCACGCAGAGCTGAAGTTCAGATGCAGCATGCAGATGTGATACTAACTTGTTCTACCTAGCTCCTTATTTGATATTTTTGGTCCAAAGTATGTGGGTCTTACCCAGCACTAAACAAGGCACTCAGGTGTGTAATTTTGGTCTTGGATTCTGTTTTTCAATCTGTACCCCTTAAAGTTAGTCAATGCAGATCACATGCTTTGTTAGACCTGCCCCTTCATTTTTCAGGTGTTGTAAACTGTAAAACAATAATAATTAGCATTTCCCAAACCTGCAGAAAATTATGAAGATAGTTACATTAAAGAGTGAGAACTACTCCAAGTCTGAGGTGACAAACAGAACAGCATGGAAAGTAATTTTTTTCTGCCCTGTTAAAATTCTATGGAATGCAATAGTGTGTCTGCTCTGTGCTGAAATGAAAACATGAGAGATCTGTCCCACACTGATCAGGTCAGGGCACTCTTACTGTTACCTCCACAATTTGAGTCAGTCAGAGACAGATCTTGCACTTTTTTCATATCTGTGAGTGCCTTGGTTGTGCTTGGTGGCTACTCCAGAATGAGTGTCTTTCCAGTTTACCACATGTCTCTGTTAAATTTTCTATCTAAAGTGTTTCTTTCAGCATCTCTGGACAAAGTTGGGTTGTAGATCTTTAATAAACAGACACTTAACTTACCAGTTAATCTTACCAATTAGCTCTAGGAATTGTAGCCTGTCTGAAGATCTTTGCATTCATAAAGATGTTTTCTCTTTGAGAAATATTTGTTTTTCACAGGTAGAGAGTATTTTCTAGAATTTTTTTTATGCTGAAAACCAGAAAAAACTTTCTTAAAGCTATTACCAGGTCTAGCAAGATAGGCATTTACCAAAGTAGATGACAAAACATGTCTTTAATTTCAGCTTTC
>NW_005054542.1:778700-810886 GCF_000277835.1 Geospiza fortis | reverse complement strand
CTCTCTCTCTCTCTCCCTCCCATATTTACTTTCAAATGAAACTCTGACTTTGGCACATGGTCTCATTTGGCCCTGAATTTGGGCAGAGGCATTTCTAATAATTTAATAACTGGACTGCAACACTAAGATATGTAGATAATATGCCCAGTCCTTTATGTGCTGTATGTTGGCCACTTCTGCTGAATGCTGTGAACGGGTAGACTGTTCTTTTCAGACTCTTAAAAGAGAGAAAATGAGCACCTCAGTCAATATAACCTCTTGGTCAGGTGGTCTTTTGGGAGGCAAGGCTAGCCATTGAGCACCACCCTTCTCAAGAGTGGATGCTAGCTGATGGGCAGGGAAGTTCAAGATCACCAAGCAGCTATGCATTCCTGAATCCCACGTGAACATATATATGCCCTCATGTAATACAAAACTAAGCTTAAAAAAAATCAGTTCCATAATCATAGAGGTAATTTTGAGACAGGTATCTTGAAGTCAGTTCCTTCCTTACCCCCACTATTCATCTCTTGAGTCTCATTATTAAAGGGAAAATTAAGAGACAGAGATTTAATTAAGTTTAAATTTCCTTTATAGACAAATGTTTTCTGAAGAAAAAAAAAAAGAATGCCTCAGTTGGATTGATCAACCTTGCACAAAGGTCTGAGGGATGAAAAATGGAAGTGGACTGGGAGCAAACACAGAATTCACACTACTCATAACCAACTAGAGAAATATGTGTTAAGGATTTCCACAAGGTCTGATAAAAATCGGTCTTATTGGAATAATTATTAGTTGTTAAAGTCACATAGAATATGAGGAGTAAGGAGGACATGGAGCTCCTACTCAAGATTTAGCTATGTCTGTGGAACCAGGATTTTTGCTTGCCTTTGATTGTGGAGTACTTTGTATGCTTGATTGATAATAGAGGTGTGGAGTGATTTGTTGCCAGCAAATGTCCTGCCTCAGCTTTGAGGGGGGTCAGTTAATCTTAGAGGTTTCAAAAGATATTATATAAATTACTTAGAATTTTGTGCAAAGGGGGAGACAGGGAAGAGAGAGGCAGAATGAATAATACCATGACTCTCAAAATGTCCAAACAAACAGGAAAATAATTCAGAAATTATTGCTGTGAATTATTACAGAGGAAGAAACTAAGATTTCTGAGGCAGATGGTCCTACACAGTTCTATGTCAGTGCAGCTGTCATCAATGTTCCTTCTGTATGAAAGGTGTGTCACCTGTGAAAGAAAAATTCATGTCATGGCAATTTCGAGGCTGTCTTGGTAAAGAAGGATTGCACTTGTCTGAACTAATACAAGTGAGCGGTACATCTGTATTACAGCTTAAACTGTGTGGTACCTGGAGAGCAACCAAAAGCAAGAGCCCTCAGTTATTCAAAAACTGCTTCACACTTAATGCTGGTTTTTGTAAACATGCCGATAATTTACTGTGATTTTATTAATAGCTGTGCAGATAAGTGAGTTACACAACAATTAAATGAAGCAATATTCATACAAGTAAATGTAAAATGGCAGGTACTAGTAGGGAAATGAGACAACTCCCATCTGAAATCATGATTATAGAACTGTAGGAAAACAATCAAGCATTTTTAGGGAGTTTTTTTTTCAGTACATATAAGCACCTGTTTCATTTTGTACATAAATAGTACAAATGACTAGAAACTTTGCTATTCTTTCATAGCTAAAAGGAAATCTTAGAGATAGGTAGTTTCTGGGGCAGACTTTGGTAGCCAAGACTTCAACCAACAAAGAGAAAAGATTTTGGGAAGGGAAGCTAGCAAGGGAACTGGTAACTCTACAATAACATTCATGGAGAGGCGGGAGCTGAAAGCCAGCTCTTTACTGGCTTTCACTTATGGCAAGTTCATGAGCCAAACACATAATTTCCCAATATAAAGAGCTAGAATTTTGGTCAGGAAAAGCCATTCCATAAAAATCCTGATAAGTCTGTTAGAGATCCTTGTATTCATTTCGCCATGGGCCCTGGAGAATCTAGGCAGGGTAGCAGAGACTGGGTGGTTTGTGACAGCATTGTTTTTTTTCCAAAGACCTGCACCATAATGTCTATTGGAAATACCAGATAATCTGTTGAAATAATTTTGGCATAACTAAAAGAAATTTAGGCAACCCCATGTTTCTTCTTATTCTTTAGAATATATACAGAAAAAGGACAGTCTCATAGATTCACATGAAGGAAGTGTGCTGCATATGCTTGAAGTACTGCAGTAATGTTTTTTTAAGTGGAATGACAAGGATCAATAGAAAAGACTATGAATAGAAATTATAATTTTTAAAATCAGATTTCTATTTCTTTAATGAAGTAGGGACTTTTGCATAGGCTTTTTCTGCTTTTGTAGCCTTTAGTCACTGTATAAGGATAAGGACCTTTATAAAACACATTGCTGGCACCAAAAACCAGCAAATTTTTAGTGAGCTATGAATGAAAATGCTTTTTAAAGAGGCAAACCATTTACCACTTCTCCCCACCCCTCCAAAAATGAAAAAAAAAGGAAAGATAACCAATTAATAAATGAAATAAAATAAAATTGAATTAAATTAAATTAAATTAAATTACGTTAAAAAAAAAAAAAAACCAAAAAAAACCAACAAAAGCCCAGACAAACAAGCAAAATCAAATCAAACCAAACCTCTTAGTGCTGCATTTACTAGATGCCTAAATACACACAGGTTTTACTCAAAAAGCATTAATCTCTACACGGCCCTTTGTTTGTCTGGTGCTCCTACACAAGCACGTTCTTTTATTCCTAAAATTTTTAATGCAAAAACCAAAAACCTTTTGGACATATCCTGTCCTACATTGTACAATCAATACTTATACTCCAGTGTTAAGGTAACATGACACACATAATGTTCTGAATAATAGATTAAAAAGCTGAGAGAACTCTCTTTCTAGTATGAGTACAGAGAAAATAGTTGAAAAATAATTAAAAACACTATGTGCAAAGCATAACTATTTCTATTATCACTATCAAAAGCAAAGACCAAAATTACATAAATATGTGATCCTAAATAGAACAGAATAGAATAGAATAGATTGGAACAGAAAGAGTCTGTGCATTGCTCTTATAACAACTACTTTTCCTCATTGTGTATCTTTTATTATAACATATTTCAAGTATGGTTGCCTTTATGTAAAACCTGATACCAAATATAAAGGAAGTAAAATGAAGTAAAGTACCACTATTTATATGATGCCAGCAAAAATTTATGAATAACCCACATAATGAAAAAAGTGTGTTACCTGGGACTTCAGTTCTAAGTTCATCTAGAATAACATATCTTAATACTCTTAGCAAAATTAAATGATACAGGGTGCATGGGATGGAAATGACAACTCCGTCCTAAAGCAACAACTTCAGTGTGTCCTTTTGAAGGACCGAAAACTTACACATTCCTTTCACATGCCACTCCATTCTTTTACTCTTGATTTTATTTTCTCTATTTGTTTATGAGAAGGCAAAGATTGCTTTCCATAACTAAGCTGGCCTTGAAAGTGACCCATGGGGTAAAGTTCCTTGTCAAATCCTTGTGCTCAGATTCTCTGGATGAATTTCAAACACAGACAGAAACAAGAGATTTACCTCAGGGATTCAGCAATTTTTTTTTTCTTTCTTCCTCCTGATAGTCTGAAGAATGGAAACCATTACACATTAGGTCTGGGGGAAGGTGAAGAAAAAGAGATAAGTTTCTCTACACTGTTCCTAGTGTTTTCTGTCTTTTTAGAGACACTGTAAATGGGTGACAGTCCCTATTGCACAAGGGAAGCAAATCACCATCCATCAAATGCAAAGTCAGATTACATTCCTAACTGTTACCAGGAGCACCTGCTACCACTGCTTATATCTTTTCCTCTTTCTATCAATGAAGGTGTCACTTTAGAAAGAAAGCAACATAAATGCTCAATTCTGATGTTAATGAAGAATGCTTTGATTACACCCCAAAAAGAAAGAGGATGAGATCAGAGCACACTGTTCTATCACTATGTGATAAAACACATCAATAACTTATGTGGGAGATAAATTATGAATACAGCAAAGAAGAATCAGAAAAAAATTTTAGGCTGTTGCCACCCTTAGGTTACAGAAGAATTGACTACTTTTTAAAAGGTGATTTTCTGATCAAGGCTTTCTGATGTATATTATATGGGAGATGTAAAAAATGTATATTGCCTGTGAAAGAAAGTCAGGAAGGGAGGAAAAAGAAAACATACCGCTATGCTGAAAGCCTTTAAGACAATCAGATGGTTACATCTACATTTATAACATCACTTTTTATGGGTAGAATTTACACACAGCTGGACTAAACCTAGATTCAGTGCAGCCCCAGGTCAGAGAAACAGAAGACGCACTGGACTTCAGCAGTAAAAGCATCTCACTCCTCTGTAAACTGGTTCATGAATGAAATGCTATGGAGTTTTACTTGTTCTTTCCTTGTTTCAGTTGCCACCAAGTGAGCCCAAATAAAACAATTTTTTAAATATGTTTATGACAATTAGTTCTAACAAGGACTGAAAGAGGGATTTTAATTTCAAAATGCAGTTATCTTTGGAGACTAAAAATTTAGGTTGTGTGGGGCAATGCACACTGACAATCAGATGTTTAAGGAGCATATAATAAAATCTGTAATAAAAAGAGGGAAAACCAGAGAATAAAGGTAAAAGTTGAAACACAGGAGTCTACCTACTGACACATGGTAAGCTTACATAATGTAGATATTATGGAATTTACATCTGTAAATTATCCCCGCTACACAATGCTATCAAAAGAGGATATAAATCAAACAATACTTAATTTTCTTTTCAAATTCTATAAAATATTAAAACGGTGAAGAACAGTTAAAAATAAAAAATCCTCCTTATTGTGGAATAACTACATATTAGAAACTAGGCTATTAGAAAAATAGTTTGAAAATCAAGAGCCATCCAAATATATCCTTAATGTATTCAGCTTGTTTCATCTTCAGCTAAAACTAGCCTGAATTACTTTGTACAAATTGTGCAATGTTAAAATGCCCCATCTGTATATTTACAGTCTCCTTCATTCTAATTTCTCTGAAACAGTACAGAAGGGAGAATAAAGGGATGAACTAGACAAAATAATGTTGTGTTCAAGGAGAGACAAATTCTTAAAAAAAGACAAGCATATTGCTTCAATGTTCCTTAAAAATTTGAAATTAGTTACAACTAATGCCAGATAAAATGAAACAAAACAGAAAGGATGAAACATTATTTAGGATCTTAGAACAGCTCTCAGAATTTAGGACATCATGAAATCACTGTGATATCAGCACTTTGTGTGTGACCTCTGTATTTTAATACTGTGTGTCCTGGACTCTAAAAAACAGAGCTCTCACATTAATCTTGTCAGAAAGGTGGTCTCTCCAGGTCTATTAGCCCTGCTTTTGGGATAAAAGTATTTCTGCAATGTGCTGACAATATCACCAGAAGTCTCTCTATCTTAGCTCAATTATTAAATTTTAATATAATTTGGTTTTCTAAACAGTATTTTGATCAGTGCTTATACACAAAAATCACCAAACTGACAACTATTTTGAAATAGAGCAAGTGTTTGGTTTTCCTTTTTTTTTTGTTTGGAAATTGTCCAGTTCAAAGGTTAGGTGCTTCCAGGTACTCAGTGCCACATCCATCCTGAACTTCATTATTTTCAGTTATGGGTCATTTACAACTTCTCCACGCAGTCTGTACCACCGTGTCACTGTTATCATGTTAAAAATTATTCTTTCTTATGGCCAGTGTGAATGTTCCTTAATACAGTGTAAACCATGGTCCCTTATCTTGTCACTAGACTCCTTGCTAAATACCTCTCATAACGCTGCCTTATAATGTTCATTTTATAGATACACAGTAATGGATACAAACTGAGAATTATATTCTATACTAATTAACTTAAATTTTTTCCTTTTTTTTCCCAGTGCTTGTTCTGTTTTTCCATTTAAACTATCTGGCAAACTTCCTAAAATTTTGAACTGCCTTTTATTATTTTATTTTTTATTTTTTCTTAATGGCTGAAACAGTTTTCCCACTCTCACACTGATCACACTTATTTTTCATTGATTAAGTACTTGTCTCTGTTCTTTTTGATTTCTTCAAACTCTTTCAGTCTCAGAAAAATGTTTTCCTAAGACTCCTCTAATATTACTGGTTGAAAAATGCTTCAGATCTTCCTTTTTCTGTCTGAAAGTTCATTCACTTCAAGCCTCAGCTGAGATGAACTCTGAAGAGGAACAGGAGACTTTGGGTGACATGACAACTTCAAAAAGCAGAATAATTTCATGCTTTTATTGCTTTCTAGGACTGTTTGTTTTTTTGTAAAAGGGTTGTCAATACCTCAACTGACACCAGCTCCAGGGTGGGCCACCAAATCCTTTTTTTAAAAAAATCTATTTCAATAGTGTAATTGGCAGACAGATATGGTTGGTGATCTTTTTAAGGTCTAGTTTAAAGACAAAAGGTCTAGCATTCTCTCTTTTTTATTTTAGAGTTTGATAGCATCATACATTTTTCCGGAGATCTTAGCAATTAAAATCCTAGTGTCACAAACTGTCTTGTCTTTGATAGCATTCTTTTCTACAAATTCATCTGATTTTCCTGTCTTTCCTACAACCTGTTAGAGTTACACTTTATGAGTTTAGAAGAAATATTATTAGAAGAAATATTTCAGCATTTCAGGCTGAAATTGGTTGTTAAGGTTATATACCACATTCTCTAACATTAAACCTGTATATTAAACCAAATGTGAGTATATGGTATCAAGAATTATGAATGTTTTCTCTTTTCATGTTTAAGAGCACACACAGAAAAGTCATTGGAAGATGTTCCTGGGAAATACACTCTTTGTGCATCATTAAAGGTGGAAGGTATGAAAAGGCTAATTGATGTCTCCTTGTAAGTACATTTGTTGTGGCAACATTCTGATATTTACGGCCCAGACCAGCAAAAGTATTCACCATAAAACTAGACAAGTATCTTAATTTCTTAAAGGAAATACAGTATTTTGAATATGTTTTCTACCTAGGGTAAACTTAGACTAATTCCTCTGTGCAGTTGTACTTACTCGAAAAAGACCCAAAAGAAAGTGACCAAATAAAATTAACAAAGCCACAAAGGAAAAAGAAAAAAAAAAATAAAAATAAAATGCCAGAAGAGAAAATAAAGAGAAATAGGTTAGTGCCCCTCATCTCAGTTGACCTTTCTGAAATGGTAAAGCATAAAATGCTTTAGTGTATAAAACAATATCAAGACATTTTTCAAAAGAATCACTATGAGCACATTTCAAGGTTAAGTGGGCGCAGACAATGACCAGCAAAAATGGCAGCATGAGGTGTTTTATGTATTTAATTGTGCAACTTTAGTATGAGGTCTAGGACCCCCTGAAATTTCAAAGCCACTTTGATAACAAGTAGAAAAGGTTAATTGGTGAAATACTGTATGGCAAATGCATTAAAACAACACAAACAAATCTCTATTTTCAAAACATGAGCATGGTAACCACAAATTTTAAATTAACTCTGCAATTCAATATTGTTCCGCTCATTTGTTAGACTAGGAAAAGAATGATTTATATCTATACATGAAACTTTTCACCACAAACTAGCCTCCTGAAACATATATTTGGTGTTAAATTGAAGACTGACAGGTGAAGCTGTGTTGTTGCATATATCATCCATGCAGGAAGAAAAAAATCCCAGCTGATTTAAACAGCAAAATAAACTCCTGCGATACTAAAAATCACTGCAACTTCCGAGCCAAAAAAGTGATTTTCATATTCACATTGAACCCCATGAAGGAATCAATGCTAGAACATGCTAATATTTCCTGAAGTAACTGCAGCCCATGGAAAGCCAGTGTTGGAACAGGTTTATCTTGAAGGACTACTGTCCATGGAAAGAACCTATGAAGAAGCAGAAAAATGATGTGAGAAGAAGCAGCAAAGTAGAGCTACTATGGACTGACCACAGCCTCCATTTCCCATCCCCCTGAACCTTTTCTGTGAGGGGCAGGAAGTAGAGGAATTGGGAATAAAAAAAATGAAGCTGAGGAAGGTGATTCAGATTTGCCTTTTTTCCCTCACAATCCTTCTCTATTTTAATTGGTGACATATTGTCTGATTTTCCCCAAGTTAAGCGCAGTTTGTCTGTGACAGTAATTGGTGAATGATCTCTCTCTGTCCTTGTTTCAGCCCACGAGTTTCAATCTCATTTTCTTCCCGCCTGTTCTGTGGAGGTGTGGAAGGGTGACTTGCAACCCTTGAAATTGAATTTAAGTTTTAGGAGAAACTCATGTCAGTATTTACTTTAACCTTTGATGTGGACACCACTGAAGAAAAGCAGAAATATTCTCAGTTGATTAAATGAATAGTCTGCTCAAAAATTAGGAGCTGGGTCTTCTTAACTCCACACTGTGAAGGTGGGAAAACAGTCCAAATGGGATGTTTATTATCGTATCTCTGTCAGACTTAACCAGGAAAACTATTCAAAACATACAAACATATTGCTGTTCACTTGTTTATTTTTTGTCTGCAAATTTAGCCCTGCTGAATGGAACAAATGTCTTACTCCACACCAACACATTAGTATGTCTAATTTTTCTTCTTCATTTAGCCTCTTACTCCTTATATATTTCTGGAAAATCAGTTTTAGCACCAAAAATAACTTAGAGGTTATGCTTTTTGACAGAACCTCCCAGTGTGAGGGGGAAAATTGCTGGAATTGAGTCTTAAATGTGAACTCCAACTCTGATGAAAAGAGCAGGTCTAGGCTCTGGGTAGAGTAACAGCACAGAGTGCTTCTGACAGTTCCTACCTATGAGCCCCACTCTGTTGAAAGGTGCTGGACACCCTTCCCTGACTATCGTGGCTGAATCTAGTAAGTCATTTTGGATTGAATTATTTTCTGTGACAAACAAAACAGACTTTAGAGTAGACAAATTGAGTTTCTCTGGTTCAGTGACCACTATGGCATTGCTCCTCTCAAGAAGATTTTCATATTATTGAAGGCTGGTAGGTTTTCTTCTAAATAGCTACAGGCAGGATGCATTGCAACATAACTGATCCCTTGTCTGTTCCCATTTAAAAAAAAAAGAAAAAAAAAATCTGTCCACATCTACCAAGTCACTTACACAAATGTGTATAGACAGCCATGCAAATACAAGGAAAACAAAATGCAAACATCTTCATGAAATTTTATTTTTGTTCAACTGAGAATATATGCATATATCTGGAAAATTTGCTTAATGATCTTCTTGAGAGACTTAGCCTCAGTATCTATTGTTACAAAACACATTGTATTTTTAATGGACTGAAAAGGCAGGAAAGATTACCTATCTTAAATACACTCAGGAATGGGGAAGCACTGTGTACTTTGATACAATTAGGTTACAGTAGAATGCCAGCCATATCAGGAAGGGAAATGCAAGAACCTCCATATTGAAATTGTAGCTATTCTTGTTTTGCTCCATATTAAATTATAGCTAGGGTGGTATCCCACACTTCCCCTATAGCTGTCACTGAACATAGACTCTGTTTTCTTTATTTTACTAGACTGATACCACATATATATATATACACACACCATAAAACTGCTATAAAACTAGCATCAGTAGAATGTACAAAATGCAATCTTTAGGCAGTGCTTATAGAATATATATATTATATCTATAGAATAGTATATACTATAAATTCATGCTTTTCAGGTGTCTCCATTCACACTGCAGATTTTCCAAATTGCTGTTTATTTTGCTAAAGTCCATTTTGATTCTTCTCAAAGACAAGAGAAATTGCTCCTGTCATTTTCATGGATGTTTTCTTTCTTAAATTGGATTTTTATTTCATAGATATTTTTTATTTTCTTTTGCCTCTGGCTTTTAAGAAAGCATCAGTGCAAAACAGAGATGCAGAACACGAAAGTGATAAGGATTTTTAATATTATAAATGGTCATGAACAATATCATTTCAGAATGAAGCCGACATAAAATACCTTCACTGATCTTCTGAGTCTTCAGTTTGTCCCAAAACACAATCAGCAATATGGATGTATCATGTAGAAATATTCCAATGTATTTTTGAAAGATATTCAAAGGAAAGAGTAGTGAAATAAATAGGAAATCTGAAATATTTTAAAAGCAAAATGAGACAATTTTTTCTAGAAGCAAAGAAAGCATAAGAATATTTTCCTGGCAAATATTTCAGCTCCTGTCTTTCAGAAATCATCAGTTATGTGAATCAGCTGGAACAGAAAAATATAGACACATTTTAAATGTCTTTTAACTATAGAAAAAAATAATTAATATAGACACATTTTAAATGTCTTTTAACTATAGAAAAAAAAAGAACTAATTTGAGAACTACAACTTCAAGCAACCAAAGAAAGAAGATTTATTATCCTATTTCTGTTGCTTTCCATAAAAATTGACATTGGGTTATTACACATATAATTGAAGAATTGCAATTCAAAATTTTCATTGACTCAGACCTATTTTTTGCACATCCACATTTTAAATACTTGATGACTTTAATCAAAAACTCTAATATTTATTTTGTGTTTGTTTTCTGATTTTCCAGACATGGGTAACCTCTAAATAGTCTGCGTTTTTTCTTTTGGTTCAGCGCTAACTGACCTGTTGGTGCCTGGAAGGTTGAAAATGTATCTATCAGAGAGGTCCTTATGAGACAGTGTATGTATTTCTGTATATATAAGAGTATTAGATAAACTATAAAATTTAGATTGATTAAATAGAAAACAGATATTAAATAAGTAGACTTTGTTCAATTGACACCAACAGTCTCACTTTCACGGTTGTTGTTGCATAGCTTCAAACAATAATGACCTAAGTCTTTATTTTTTTTTTCCAGGTTTATTACCTGTGTGTTTAAATAAACAAATCCTAAGCAATTGTGAAATTTCTTTGTTTCCTTTTAATCATCGGTAGATTTTAGGCATGAAGGTATCATTGCCTACTTTTGGGTTCCCATAGGATGTCTTTCTTACCACCACTTCCTCCGACCAAAAATTAAGTTAAAGTGCTTTCAATTTTTTTATTGCTATAATACAAACAGAGATTAAAAGAGAATTTCAACTCTTTATTATCTACCCTTTCAGTAATTAACTCCATTTTGTGGAGCCATATTTTTAAATAGTTTTCATGTCATTATTTCTACTTTTGCAATACGGAAATTAACAGCAACAGAGCCTTAAGTTTTACAGGGAAGTTGTCTTTTTAGATAACTCTAAATCTATATTTAGAAATTGTTATTTTTGTATTGCAAAACGCATACATTGTATTTGGACACCACTTTTTCTAATGTTTTTAGGGAAAATATATTAGTTGAGTAGCAACAAAGTAGCAAGAATTCTTTTAAAATAAAATTTAATTCTTCTAAGAGAAAACCACATCTGTTTGTTTGCAGTTAATGATGACTGGATATAGTAACTTCACAAGGTATTTCTCAGAGATCATCTAGTGAAAAGGGATCTAATGTCTGAACACCTCAGTTTGACTGTAAAAGTATTTTTCAGCTTTTGTACATCACAAGTCCAGTGCATCTCTCAGTTTTAAAATCCCAGTAAACAGGGTGTAGGGACCATTAAGAGTCTGATAGTCAGTTTAAATTTCTATTTTTCCTATGCCACCACATAGTCTGTAGCATTATTTATGTACTTGTTGCAGTTTGAGAACTCTAGATGAGAGCATCCAAGTTTCTTGTTTCCTCATTTGCATTCTCCTTTTCTTCTACTTTCTCTTCAGGATGTTTTCTTCAGTGTACACCATTCTGTGAAAAAGATGCTCTTCAGCTTATTGTCTTTTCACCTAGAAACTCATCTTTATAGTTCAAGATATCGTGTACACCTATAGTCCAAGACTCTTCTGTGCTTCTGTCCCTGTTGCCGCAGTCTTGTCCCAAGTTCTTTACTTCAACTGGCTATATGTGTAATTTCCTCTCCTCAAGAAACCTTGCATGGACAAAAGTCTCATGGTTTGACAGTGCAGTTTCCCACTCATTGAGAAAATTTTTACCTTAGCATTTTAAATGCTGAAGAAAATCTTGGATTGTCTGAGAGGCAGTTTCTGCTATCACAGAAGAAGCAGCCTGTCAGTGACCACATGAATATTTGACCAAAATGAAATAATGGTTGCAATTATTTTTAAACTTTATGAGTGCATTTTTTTACCCAGCTCTGCAATTCAGCAATGTAACTAGAAGTAGTACACAACCATGCAAGTGTCAATTTTTTATGCTTTTTAAGTCAATAAACACCTAATTTTAGAAAAGGCAAATATAACTGTTGAACTGTTGACTTTCATGGTGTTTCTGAGCCAGTTATACATAATCTGGCAGAGCAGGTTAACTGAGAGAGTGTTTAAGTAATAACTCCTTGTCTAGTGAGCTTAGGCTGAAGGCCCAAACTATTTTTAAAGTAATACAATGATAGTGTTAATTTAGAAATCCTTTGGTCTTATCAAGCCCCTTGCTGCGAAAATACATTCTGATTTTTTTCAGAAGTGTCAAATGTCTGTTTCACTTCTAGTTAGAGAATTTTCGTTAAGAATTTACTTGTCTAACTTTAGCAAAAGCATAAATTAATAGCGTTAACAAGTGACTGCAATGGTGTACAGGAAACTGATGTCAGGCTGCACAGCACTCTTTGATAAAGCACACAAAATATTCTGGTATAGAAATCCGACTTAGTTCAGAATTTACTGCTTAGCATTTACTGCATAGCTTTGGTTAAAGGAGAAACCCCCTGCCCCGGGGTGCTGCCACTGATTTCTGGCCTGGCTGCTGAGATCCCAGCCATCCCTCCAACCGCAGTTCCCACCCAACCTGCCCAGCCCAGCCCGGGTCAGGCAGCCATCTGCAGGCCCCAGTGAGATTTTAACTCTTTCAGTGCTTCAATCCTGCCTTGAGAGAGAGAAGAACCAAAATGCAAACAATGTAGAGGAGCAACATGGAGACAACTGAGGTCAGCGAAGAAGACATCAAGTCCCAGATGAGACGGATGAGGAGATGCTTAATCTTGGGGCTGAAACCCTCTTGTAAAGCTATGGAGAAAGATGCAATTGATACATCAGACTCTGTTTCCCTCTAACACTTGAAAGCATGGGGAGACAAAGGGCTCAAATTGATATCGAGCAAAGGCCTCCACACCAAAGATAAGGAGATAAAGTAGTTGTGATCTATGTGAATTTTGAGCAGAGAGAGAGAAGAGTGATGAAGACCCTCTGCCCCCAGGTAGAGAAGAAGATCTCTGCTCCCAGAGATGAAGATGATTTTAGAAACAGATAATGAGAACCTTTGCCTTTGAACAGCTCATCTTTAAAACAGTACCCCATAAGCTGACAGGGCGCATAAACACAGCTGTGGGAAAAGCTTGTGGAAAATGGGAGGGATTTTCATGACTGCAGATTTCCCCGGGTGGCTGCTATTCATGGGGAGAGACGAGAGAATCCTTTTCTTGCAGAAAAGTCTCTATAACATTAACAAGAAAAACTTCCCTCCCTAGGTCAACTGAAGAAAGATTATTCTAGATGTGGTAAACTGACTGAAATTTTAGGTTTTGCTTCTTTATATTGTCAGTGAAGAAGAAAAGGTTGTAGGGGGAGGAGAAGTGTCCTGAAAGTTTTGTTCTGATTTTTATTACTCTTTCTTTTAGCTATTATTAATACATTTTTCTTTATACCCTTTTAAAGTTTTGATCCTGCTTTGCCTTCCTGCTGGTCCTGCCTTCCAGCAGGAAATAGGTGAGTGCATTCTAGTGCGTGTGCTAGTGATTGGCCCACACTAAACCCACCACATTACTATAGTAGGTAATATAAAGGCTGGTCTTTACTGGAACCTCCAAGGGACAGACATGGCAAATGCCCAAATGCACATCCCTGCATGCCGTGAATACAATAGTATAAGTTTTGCAAGTTAGCATAAATGACAAAAATCCCCAATTGGAGAAATAAGTAGTGAGGCGGTCCTTCCGGGTTCAACCCCTTTCTTAATCCTTCCCCCCAGATATGAACTAAATAGTGTGAATGTGTGTCTTGAAGAACTGGTTTCAATCTTGGATTTCAAGAAAGAACCAAGATAAGATAAGGGCCTTGTACCCCCCAGGGCCTGGAGCTCTGGAATGTGTTTTGTCTTTCTGCCCAGGAAAAAGGTAGGGACAAGTCCTGGGGCTAGCTACAAATACAATAATACAAAGAGCAGCAAATATATATGTAAAGAACATAGGGAATATATAAATGCAAAAATCATTCTGGCAACACTTCACAGAAAGGTGTATGTGAAAGAAAGTGCAAGGCTTTATTTTTACAAGGAATGCAGGCTGGCAAGCACTCTTTAAACCAGTGGTATCTATGATTCATTATTCCAATTCTTCAGTCTAATTGTAAATTGCCTTATTTAATTGTGGTTGATTAAATTAAATCCTCCCTATTATTTTTGTTGATTGGTTGGCTGAAGTGACTTGTGTAGATGGATATGATATGAAGACTTTTGGGTACATTGTTTAAGAATCTGATTCCATGAGTGTTCAAAACTGATCTTATAAAAGTTGTTTTGGAAAACATTGGGATTTTTCCAGAAGCTTCACTGTATTTGGAACAGATACATAAACCAATTACAGTAAATACGTTTACTAATTTTTAATTAACTAATGAATTAATTATAATTAAAATGGTCTTAGAAAGCAGACAAAAATAGGTATAAATATATGCAAAATAAGCTAATTAAAAGTACGCATTAACAGGTGATTGATTTATTTATCCTTCTTTGGTCCATGTTTTAGTGTTCTGCTAGATGCAGGAGAATGTAGGCTTTAGTAATCTGTATCAGCCCTCACAGAAAAAGATACAATTTTCAATAGTAAGAGTGGTACCAGACTTGCTTGTATGTGTCCAAATATTTCTGAATTTTTTTTCCCATCTGTTTATCTTGCTGTTGATTTCTGGAAGTTGTGCAATGCACCCTTTCAATGCTATACCTACCCTCCTTTCCAAGAATTGCCTCCCAAACACTTAATCAATTGTGTCTAGCTTAAGGTTCAGATAGTCATTAGCCATTTAATTGATGGATCACTTCATCAATTATCAACAAAAAATTACAGTTTCCTAGTTATTTGAATATTACAATTACAGGAATTTCAGTGCTAATAAGTGTTAATATAGGAAGTAAAACTAAATTTTTTCTTCAAATCCCATCCTTCTATAAACATAACATTGTGTACATATGATGAAAGATGATCAGCGTATCACACTTGCCTCGGCAGTAATTAATTCAATTGACAATTTATTTATGATTTCAAGAAAAACAGAATTGATTTTACAATTCTGAGGAATCTACATGAGATTCTATTTATAAGAGCCAGAATTTAGTTAACTGACTAACTTGAAGTGGATATAGCCTTTAAAAGGGTCACCAGTTGGGGAACAGGTTAAGTATTGATACACAAAATCAGAAAATTTAGAGGCAGATAACTGGGAGAAAGTTATTTGGATACTGGATTTAGATTCCTGTTTATGCAGGCAACTAGACAGTGTTTCTCTGCCTTAGCACCATTTTAAAGCTAGCTAGACCTTTTTTTCTCTATTATTCTAATTGAAAGGCTGGTCCTTAATCTCAGTCTTTTAATGGTTAGAAACTTTAAACTAATTTCAATTCTAAATTTATTCATGACAGTTTTATACCCATGTGGTCTTGTGCCAGCATTGTCCTTCAGCTTAATTAGTTTTTGTCTTTCCCCAGTGTTTACCCCTAGTTTATTTATAGCAAGTAATTATATCCCCACTCTGACTTTGTTGTCTTGTCTTTTGGAGCTAAGCTCTTGTCTCTTCCTGGAATAGAATCAGTGAAAATCTTCTTAGATAATTTATAAACTTATGTTTGGAACTTCAACATTGGAACACAGGATACAATGTTAGAACGTTGCATAAGGGAATCTGAGCAATATCATCAGTAGTACTTTTGCATTCAAAAGATCAATAGACAAGCTTGTTAATATGAACCTGTCTGGAGGGTAGTGGAGTGTGAGCTAGTTGGATGGATTGTTACATCAGGGGACTGAGAAACTGACGAACATATTACAGTTTCCTCATGAAATCTAGAGCTGTTACAGAAAAGAAGTTGTTATTTTTACTTAAAAAAAAATAAATAAAAGATTGTGTCATCTGAGGCATAGCTTTGAGGCAGAAATTATATATGCCAAACTGTGGCATTCGTTACACAAACAGGACAAGAGTTGAAGCCCGGATATATCTAAGGGAATAATTAAGTACTTTTCCTTTAATTCCTTGAATTCCACTGGGAAAATGTGCTATTTGTTGTTGCAAATTATTTATGGAGACAGAGAGGTAGATACTTATATGCATATATTTTGCATCCATGCGTGTATTTGTGTACCTATATGTTTCCCACAAACCACTTTTATATTTCAAAATTGTAGGGGTGGAAGTGTTTTATAGTTTGTTTGCTTCTAACAGGTGAGAGAGAATACAATACCATGAAAAAAGATTAAATAAATAAAAATAATTCCCACACACCCAATTTCTGCTCTGTCCTCTAAAGGCCAGCTCCAGTAAATAAAAGATTCAGAGCTGAATTCAAGTCGATGATGTGTTTGTTGCTCGTCAGACTTTAGGTATCTTAAAGGTAAAAACATAAAACTTGCTAATTTAGTTTACTTGTGACATAAGTACTTGATTCAAATACCATTTGGCCTGCAAGAGGGAATCACAAATAAAACTGAAATGGAGATTAAGTATGTCTATGTCCTACCCGTTATAAGAATAATTTTAAATAAATCAATGTATGATACATTTTTAATTTTTTTTTTCATTTTTTTTCTCTGCTGCGTTTTTTATTTTACTCTCAAGTAGTTTTTCTTAATCAGACAAAAATAGCCTGGAAAATAGACTATATCTGACAAAGCTGACAATGGTCAGTTTCCAAATTTTATAGACCTGTGAATCATTCCTTCATTGTGACCATATCTGTTCATTCCTTCTGCACTCATTATACACCTCCTCTGTTTCAAATGCAGTTTCTCTGCTTCCACAGCAAAGGTAGCCATGACTCCTTTTACTGTCTCATTTTGCTCCACTGTGTCTTTTACTACTTGGAAAAGTAATGTGTAATTTCTTGCATGGGAAACAAAAATGATAAATTGAAATCTCATCAAATACATTATAAAAACTTCAATTCTGTTTTCTTAGAAGTTCTAAGGGATAAACTCTTATTCTCAAGATCTGGAAAACAATTTGAAAACACATGAAGAATGACAACTTATTGCATTATATAATGCCTTTTCCTTACTGGCTTAATATTCATATTTCCTTTTTTCTGTCTTTTACATCAATTATATAATATTTTAAAATCTCTTTCTTTCTTTCTTTACCTGTTTGTTTTTCTTTGGTTTTTTTAGTCATTAATATCCATGGTTCTCTACAGAAATGAATCAGTCATGTGACTCATTAACACCTTGAGAAGAGTGATTAGCACTTAAGAAAACAGTTGTTCTAAACTTCTAATGTAATTCCAGTCCCCTGGGTACTTTATAATTCTATTCAATGTTTATATCTCCTTTTTTTTCAAAACACAGTTTTGTGCAAAGCACAGAAATCAAAATTATGACCAAATAACTTTTGCTCTAATAATCTCAAAATTAATATGAGTCTCTTAATATAACTATGTATAAATATTGGTTCTTGTTGTGAAAGTTGTTGTTACTGCCAATATTATTTAATGATTCATACAGTGCTTGCCTAAAAAATTACTTATGAGTAAATTGGATGCTCTCTATTATTTTAAAATTTCATATCTTTATTAAAAAAAAAAAAAACCAAAAAAAAACCCACCCATATTTATTTCAGACTGTAAAATTACTCTTTGATATATGTGTTAAAAAGACCAGTGGGAAAAGAGTTTGGGAAGTCATGTGAGAAGAAACTGGTACAGAATAGTGACCTTGGACTGTGAACAAATGGAAAAATTCCTGAGAACTTTTCCTCCAGCCTTAAGATCTTCCACTAGTAGATTGTTCACACTCTTCCAAGGTGACCCAGTCCAGTGTTTAACTTTCTGGTCATTAGAAATTTTTTCATTATGGTCTGAAATCTCCTTTGCTCCCGTTTAAGGCCGTAATTGTCATCCCATGAACAACAGACAGGAAGAAAATATATAATCCTTCCCTACTGCAAGAATTCCAATGACAACCTGCTTGAAGACTGTTATTTCAATTCACCTGATTGTATCTCCTACTGAGAAGAAAAGATACCAAATCATAATACAACTCCCAGGAAGATGAGATTTATAAAGTATACACAGTGAATCATATAGGATATGTTATTAATAAGTACTAAACTAAACGAAGGACTTCACATTATCATCATCCCACAAAAAGAAGTTCTTCCATTCTCAGAAATTGACTGGTTGATGTACCACCATTCTGCTACTGCCTTTGGTAACCCTTTGTAATTACACTACTCCAACCAGTGGTTTGAAAGCAAGAAGCTTTCAAAGATAATTAATATATTTTGGAATATTTATATTCTGCTTTTAGGCAGAATGATAGAAAGACTGGCCAAGCTAACACCAGTGAACTGGAATAACAGTGGGGAAATGGCCCTTATAGAAAGTCTCAATTTGCAGTGCTGGAAGGCGCAGGACTGTAAGATCTTTCTTTTGCTAGTAAGTCTTGAATTGGTTGGATTTTGCAACAGAGTGTATTAAAAAAAGCCCAAAAAACAAACCAAACAACTACCCAACCAACCAACCAATCAACCAACCCTCCAACCAACCACCCACCCAACCAACCAACCAACCAACCATCCAACCAACCAACCAACCAACCAACCAACCAACCAACCAACCATCCAACCAACCATCAAAAAGCGTATTTGTGTATGTGTAAATTCATATAATCGAATGGGCTCTGTACTTAAGATATCAAGTTACTAAAGAAACACCAGTTCCTGTTCAGATAATTTATATTAATATCTGTCTTACAGTTAAATCCAGTGCGCTATACTTTCCAACTGCTCCAAGCTGAAAGGAATTCCCAAAGAACTGGCCTAGGAATGTGGTACCAGTAACAGAAAAGCATATCACAATGTTTTTTGAAGTCTCAGTTGGACTAATACTCATAAAATCCTGCAGGTAATTTGAGAAAACTTCCTTACATGTAAACAGAAAAAAGTTGGGGTTTTCTGAGTGGAAGAAAACTACAGGAGAATTTGAGATGTGGAAATTTGAGAATTTGAGCTGGATGAAAAACAAAATATGACATTTATTTAAAAATTAATCTGTAGCTCCACCAAATTTTATAGTTATAATTTATGGCTCATATTTATAAGACTATATATTGTTACTCAATTTGTGGACAATTAATTAGTCATGTTTAAGAAAAAAAATACATTTTATCATCTTGTTTTTACCCATATGCATCTTGAACTAAAGATGTTTGTATTTGTGGCTTAAAATTCAACTGTATAGGATCTTTATTAAAAAAATGTAGAATTCTATCTCCTACCAAGATAGGCCTTCTTCATTTTGTGTTACTTTTGTAAAACCTTTTTTCTCCTGAATGTTTGCAATTCTGAGGGATAAAAATGGCAAATTTTTCCATCTTTCTCAGATTATATCCATCACCAATGCTTTCAATATCTGAGTCTTCAGAAATCCGGCAGACATTCCTATGATAATGCTATGTCTCGTATACACATATCAAAAGATTTGTTTTGAATTTCAATGATTTGCTATCACATTAAAGAAAACAGCAAGAAATAGCAGGATCAAAATATGCATATTCTGTAACAAACTGCAGCAATATTCATAACAGTATGGCTGCTGGCTCGGCACAACAAAATTTAAGATGGAGTGCACTGAAAGCAATGTACATTTTCAGGCTACATAAATCAAAAAATCATTTTTCAGAATGAGTTGCCTTCTAGGGGCTTTGTTCCTTTTTCTGAAACATCTGGCATGTGCTGTCATTGAGAGAACATTATTGTCTTGGGCAGAACATCTATTTGCTCTGATATGGCATTTCTTATGTTCATATACAGCCCATCTTTATAAATGATTGCTATTTTTTGCTGCAAAAATAAATGGCCAAACCAATATTGCTGTTGCAGGCCCTTTTCCTTTTTCTTTTCTAATTGTGTTCCTTGCTGTGCCCTAAATGGATGATTTTTTTTTTTTATTCTCAGAAACACGAACATACAGGCTTTATCATTCATTGTCAAATGCCACAAATTCCCATCTTCCATTGTTCTATTTATGAAGAATATTAGTGACATTCTTAATCTCAGAACAGAAGAAAACAATATATTTCCAAAGAAGCATGAAAGCAAGTCATTTAGACATAGGAAGACTTCTTTAATAGACTTAGCTCTAATTTTCAGAAAATAACTGTCTATTTTGTTGTAAAAAAACCTCCATTCTTTCATTACAGTGCATGAAAATTTTTTTGGTTTCTAGTTTGCTTTGGATGTGGACTTGAGTGAAATACCACCATTTTGATAAGTTTTGTTTCCAAGAATGGAAGAAAAGTGAAATGAAAAAAAAGCACATATTCATTGAGAATTACTGCTAAACCCTTAAAGCTTAACAGTGAATGACAGCACTGAAAGGAAAAATGATTAGGCACATCCTCCTGACCAAGCTCAACAACTAATAATTTTTCTGAGCGGAGGAGAGAAAACACTCTGCAGCTTTTTGGCCTTAAGTGTCAGCAACCTTATTGACTGCCTGAGATGCTGCTGCTGTGAAGCTGTTTCTGGTTCCACATCATCATCAGGAGGCCAGGGTGATCACTCACGGTGGAGAGAAGCATAGGTATTGCTGCACTTCTGGTAGAATTTGCAAAAAACATGAGATTCTCATCCTGGGCAGCTGAGGTGACAAAGACCCTTGAAAATCTGGGTCAAACAAATTAGAACTTCAGAGTAATAGATTTATTTTAATAAATTAAGAATTAATTCAAAACATACCTCGATTAATTGTCATCTGTATCCTGAGCTTTGACCTAGATGGCTCTAGTGAAGCATTCAGCCCTAAGGTTCCAGGTATTTTTTGGATTCAGACAGCTGGCAGATAGGTGTTAGTGCAGTTGTCTGTCTATGAGTGCACGTATGAGCGTGTGCAAAGTACCAGTGTATGCCAGGGGAGGCCATGGATTAAACCACTATTAGGCACAAAAATTAAAGGGTCAGCAGTGGAAATAGTAGCAGCAGTACCTGTCTTTCCTATGCCTGATAAGGACTGGGGGTGGTTTTTTGCCAGCCATTTGCCAGAAGCTCTGCTTAAGGAGTTAGATTTTAATTAAGCCACAAAAGTTTCCTACTCCAGTCTCCCTGTCTGGGTTCAGCTATGAAATCTCTAGTATCTGAAAAGTGTATAGATAAATATGGGTTGGGATTGATTGAAGTTTGAAGGATTCCTTTGATTTGAGAAGGGACTTTGTGGGAGAGGGACTGTCATCTGCTGCAGAAAATCCTTGTGTCTGAATGATGAATACGAGCAAATAGAATTAGAATATTTGGGCAAGTTGTGAGCATTGCTGTCATGATGTTCAAGATTAGGAGATGTATTTCCCTCCACTTTTGAGTTTGTATGCAGAAATTTATTTTGTTTTGTTTTCTTAGCAGTATCTGGATTGTTTGTCTAGATTATTTTTATGTTGGTAACAAAGGAGTTATGCATCCAGTAAGTGATTTGTCTTGCATCTCCTGATAAATTACATTTTGATGAACAGACTCTCAAATAATCTTCTCATTTTTAGTCTTTGACAGAAAAAAGAAGCAATGCCCTTTCCCCTACTGTGCAGCATTTACTAAAGTGGAAGATAAATTGAAGAAAACAAAAATAAAAATGAGGACAGACAACTGATTGTAATGTGTCTACTAAATCTAAATGAGTGAAACTGAAACTTAATACTGCAACAACTTTACTTCTTGGTCTTCCTACTCTGCGCTTGGTATAGCATGAATTTTTCACACAACAAAATACATTAAAACTTGGAAATTCCTTCATGTAGAAGTAGACAGTAACATCCTTTATTAGTCTACCTCAGATAGCCAGAAAATACACTTTTGACACAGCTTGTACACATGGGTAAGGCAAAAAGACATTTAGAAACCAGAAGAAAATGAAAAATATTGATCTCTGAGGAAAGATGCCTGTGAGAAAAGGATGTAGGATGGAGGACTTCAACAACATGTGGAAGAACTTTGTATTTGGCTCAGCATCACTAGTGTGAAGCACTAAGAAAAAGGTAAAATTGACGTTTGAATTCCTTAAATTTGTGATTTTGGACCCCATTCAAATACGTACTTCAAATTCAATTCCAGACAAATCAAGGTTAATTTTTTATTTGTTGTATATAAAAATTGTTTTTACCAAAAAAAAAATAGCATAAAAATGGAGATTTAAGGACAACAACAAAAATATTTTATTATGTAGCTATAAAAAGCACTCCTTTATGAAGTCTTTTAATAGGGTCAGATAGAAAAAGGCCCTGAAAATATATAGATTTATTTTAAGCAACCTCAAATACTATTTAGTCCACTGTATATAATAATGATGTTTCCATTGTGTTGATATGCCTTGGATATTTTCTTGCAAACACAAAGTGTCATATTCTGTCAATTTGTTGAGACAAGATTTTTAGTTATGAATGAAGTTTTTTTTTCCTATCCAGAACAAATTTCTAAATATGATCTTTTCCACGCACGCAGATTTTTTAAAAATTGTATTATAAATAAATTCATACGTAATAGATGTGTCTTAAAAAAACAATATTTGATTTTTCCAAATAAATAAACAAATTTGCTCTTCTTTTTTTTTCAATGTTCAGATTTAGGTCACGTGTTTATAAAGACAAGACGCAAACAATGAGAACAAGGGCTGCCATTTATTGCTGTAGAAGATCTATACACTATACATAACTGAAGTATTCATTCCTTTGATTTATAATTCAAATGTTTACATTAAACAGTGATGATATTTATTATTGCTATATTCACGCATATCAAATTCCATCCCCCATGCAATTTTATGCAACCATGTTACCAAAATGGGTAGATGCAGTAATTCTGCTTCTTTGTTACAACCTGATATCCATAAAAGCCCTTCATATTCCCAAAGACGGATTTTCTGTCTCTATAAAAACATTAACTTAAATAACACCATTCCGAATTCACCTTTCTAAAACCAACTTTACAGTCCAAATAGTGTAAAGGCATTGTAAAAAAGGAAAAAAACCAGTAGTGATTCTCATGCTAACTAGTTAAAAAACTAATAATGCCCATTCAAAATAAAAAATAAATACCAATTATTTTATTTTATTTTATTTTATTTTATTTTATTTTATTTTATTTTATTTTACTGTGTTAAAATTTGAGTACGGTTTAGTCTCTGTTTTCAGTATTTTCATTTAGTGCACATCTGGCACTAAGACTGCAAGTGGACAAAGCAAGCATGATGAAAAGATGGAAATTGCCTGACAGAAGGTTTTTCCTGAACAGACCATAGTGGAGAGTAAAAAGGCCATCAGTCAGAGTAAAAAGTGAGGATTTATACATGAAATTAAGCTTGCAAAGGTGTATGAAAGAACCTGGAAAATTGTAGCAGCAGAGGATACTGTTGGCATGAAAATACCCATAGCTGCACATGGTATAATGCTTCCAGGAATGGGTGCACTCATATTGATGGGAAGAGGTGAAACTGTTGGGAAGGAAACCCCCATGATCAATTGTGTGTGAATACATGTGTGTGATTGGACCATTTGGGGATTAGTTACAAAAAAAAATTCAGAAATTTTCAGATGGTTTGTTACAGTCTAGTGTTGTGGTTTACCTGTTTTATTATTGATACTGATCCTGAATGCATAGTTCAGTTATTCCCAATTAATTGCGTGTCATTAACAAATTAGTAAACATATCTGATCCTGAATTGGTTCAAAATACATGTACTGAGCAGTTTTTTTCTTGTGATAACTCTTGGAGATAGAAAATGGAATTAGAAAGAGCTGTTTTAGAATAACGATGTCTGCTTGAATCAGACAAAACCCAAAGCTCAAGAGCAACAGAAAAAAAGTTTAAAAATATAGGTTTTAAATGAGCTGCCTTTGTATAATAACAACAATGCATTCACAGTCCTTTCTTAAGGCTTATTATTTCTTGGTCTTTCTGCAAGTATGACAAGTAAAAAATCCTTTTTTTGCTCCCCATATTAATATAAGAGTAGTCCCTTGATTAAAAGAGCCTTGCTGCCATATCTGGAGAACTGACATGGATTTTGCTTATGTTCTCTGCTTTAAGAAAAAATAAGGTTTATTTTCTTGTCCAGCCAGCTGAGGTAAATTACTTTACTACTTTTACTATAAGTCACATCAATCAGGTAATGTAGATAATGTCAAGGGATTTGGAGAGAAAAAACACCTCTTCTACTCCACCTGATTAAGAAGCAGACGTTCTTGGCAGCAACTAGGCAGAAATGACAGGCAACAAACAAACAAAAACAGAAAGTGAAAAGGAAAGAACTGATTTCTGCAATGATTCTGATGGGCTAATTGCAGAAACCACCACTCACTGCCCTCCACTTTTCCAGTTGTTACAGCCACTACTGAAAATAAAATGTTACTTCTAATAACTTTCACTTCATGTTTACTGACATGTACATTTGGAAGCATGAAAATTAGTTAGATGTAGTGCCCCCAGCTGTGATTGTGAAAGCTAATATTATTATTCTTTCACAGCTCCTCGTGTGCTAAAGCAAATGTCATTTTAGAATGCTTAGTACTTAAAATGATTTTTAGACAGAAAGAATTTGACAGCTAACAACCAACCTTTAAGATAAACATATTTTCCTTTCTCTGTTACACTGGAAATTGCCTCACTACCATGACTCTGATCACTTTCTCTTAGAACCATTTTCATGCAAGTTATTTTTCTTCCGTTTCTGAAATATCACTTTAATGCACTCTTGCCAATCTTCTTTTGTCAGTAACAGATGCATAAAAGTAACAGACTGATATTACAAATGACTGAAATTTCACAACTAATCACATCAGGCAGGAATCACAGAGTAGAAACTGTTAAGTATATTAACAGGAAAAAAATCTTGTTATGTTACTTTTACTTCTTGATCACCTATTATTTTCATACTATTAATTTAATTTTAAAAGTGATTAAAAATACCTTCCAAGCTATTTTATGCTAAGTTGTTAAGCTGTTTTGTTTTTTTCAATAATATAACTAGGAAGTTCATATTGCTCTTTTAACAGGTAGTTGGAGGATGTGTCATATGACAATGTACAATATTCAAAAGCAATTTGTCACAAAATCTTTTCTTAATGCAAATATACCCTCATCCCCACACAGCTCCAAAATGCTTGATTGCAATTAGCATATAATAATAGCATGATGGGTGAGATTCATTACTGTATAATAGCTATCAGAAAAAAGCAAAGCAAGAAACAGAAAACATTTTGTGAGAAAAAAAATTGTATTTTATTATAATGTGCTTAAATAGAACTTCATACTCTATCCAGATACACTATAGTGACTTTCTTGCATATATTTAAATAACATTAGTTATTAACCCTGAATTTTCTAAGTCATGAAGAAACAGAATTTCACTTCATTTTGAGTGAGTGACTAATGTAATGATTTTTAGTGGAGTTTTTCACAGGTTTACATCATGACTGGCACATGAGAATAGGTTTCTAGAAAAAAATCCAAAGCTTGTGCAAATACTTTTTTTGAACAAAGTATGCAGTGCTCCATGACATAAAAATATAAATGTATGCTACAGTTTGAATACATTTTAAATTAAAAAATTAAGCTAAAATTTATGTGGTTTCTGAGTTAAATTATGGAATGGTATAGGAAGAAATCTCAAGCTCTTAGTAATACTTAGGCATCTTAAATTCTAAGTATATTTTTTACTCTAAGTTCCTACATCATCTGTCCTGAATTCTCAAAAAAACTCCAGAAAAAATATTTTAAAATAAGAATTTTATACATGGAAAATATATTGCTGATTATTTAATTTTATAAAGCAATATTTAGTTGCATTTTATAATTTAAATCTTTGGGCATTGAGTACACTGCATGGTTACACTGAAAAGGAAAAAAAGAGAAAACAACCTAAACCAGAAACAAACCACATGTTTGTGTGGCAAATTGACTCTTTAGAAAGATACTTTTTACAGTTTGGTATCAGGATGTACAAATCTTGATTACAGTTTCCTGAAAAAAAAATATTACTCCAAAGGAAATAGCATTCTGGGAGAAAGCTTTTTCTCCCTCCTCTGTAAAACTGAGTCATTAGAAGGGAAAGACAGTAATAAGTTGTTTGTTAAAAAGAGTGACATTCCAGCTCCCCCTTAAAATCAATGTCAAATCCCTTTTCTGATTTCAGGGGACTCAATTCAATCTAGCCTCTAGGCTAAAATTGGCTGCCCCTTCTTTCAGCACCAATTCCATGGTGTAGAAAAAATTTCAGGAGACTTAAAGGGAGTAAAAATCAATTAATCAGATGAGGATGGAACACCAAGTATTGTGGTTTAACCCTGGTAGGCAGCTAAGCCCCACAAAGCTGATTGCTCACTTTCCCCTAGAGGAATGGGAGAGAGGGCCAGAAGAGTGTAAGTGAGAAACTTTTTAGGTTAAGGTGAAGACAATTTAATAAATAATCCATTGCTGTGTGTGCATTTAAAAAAAAAAAAAAACAAGGAATTTGTTCACTGCTCTGATCAACAGGCAAGAGTTAAGCCATCTCCAGTAAAGCAGGAGTCCATGACAAAATCAGGGAGCCACAGAATGGGTAAATTTGGAAGAAACCACAATGGGGTCATCTGGTCGAGCCTCCCTGCTCAGGCAAGATCATCCCAGAGCACAGGTCACAGGATTGTGTTTAGGTTCTGGAATAACTTCAGTGAGGAAGGCTCCATACCCTCTCTGGACAATCTGTTCCCATGCTCAGGCACCCACACAGTAAACCTCTTCCTCATGTTCAGGTGGAATTTCCTGTGCACCAATTTCTGTCCATTGCCTCTTGCCCTGTTGCTGGGCACCTCTGTGAAGAAGCTGGTAACATCTCCCTCTTCAGATAATCAGGTACATTGATGAGGTCCAGTCTCAGTCCTCTCTTCTCAAGACTGAGAAGCTCTTTCACCTTCATGGACCCCTGCTGACTCATGGACAGCTTGTTGTCCACCAGGACTTCCAAGTCCTTCTCTGCAGAGCTGCTTTCCAGTAGGTCAGTCCCCAGCCTGTCCTGGTGCCTGGGATTGTCCTTCTCCAGGTACAGGACCCTGCACTTGTCTTTGTTAAAATTTAGCTAGTTCTTCTGTGCCCACATCTCCAACCTGTTGAGGTCCTCCTGAAGGGCTGCACAACTGTCTGCAGTATCAGCCACTTCTCCCAGCTTTGTGTCATCAGTGAAAAGGCTGAGAAGGCACCTGCCCCTTTATCCAAGTTATTGATGAAAAAGTTAAACAATACTGGGGCCAGTGTTGACCCTTGGGGACCACACTCTTGACAGGCCTCCGACTAGACCCTGTGCCACATACCAGAATCTTCTGGAATCTGCCATTCAGCCAGCTCTCAATCTACCTCGCTGTTCACTCATCCAGCCCATACTTCCTGAGTTTGTCTATGAGGAAGTTGTGAGACAATGTCTATAACCTTGCTAAAGATGAGGCAGACAATATCCACTACTCTCCCTTTATCCATCCAGGTGGTTGTCTCATTGTAGAAGGCAATCAGGTTGGTTGAGCATGATTTACCCTCAGTGAATCCATGCTGACCATTCCTGATCACCCTCTCGTCATCTGCATGGATGAGATGCCCTCCAGAATGAGGCACTCCATCACCTTTTCAGGGACTGAGGTGAGCTGACTGGCCAGTTGTTCCCTGGCTCTTCCTTGCCCTTTTTGAAGACAGGGATGATATTTTCTTTCTTGCAGTCCACAGGAACCTCTTCTGATGGCCATGACCTTTCAGAGATGGTCATGAGCAGCTTCATCATGGTGAGTACACGGATGCTGAGCACTTGTGAATGTTGAAAATCAGGGCCTATGGACTTGTGGATATCATGTTTTCCCAGGTTTTCCCTAACCCAATCCTTCCTGACCAAGGAAAAGCCTTCCACCATTTCCTTTCCCTGATCTGCTGGGTCAGAGACTTCTGAGTGCTGGCCTTGTCAGTGAAGACCAAAACAAAGAAAGCATTCAGTGAAGTAACTGCCTTCTTTGCTTCCTTTTTTATCAGGGCCCCCACTCCCTTTGGTAACAGTCCCTTGTTATCCTTTGTTTACCTCTTGTTATTGATGAATTTGAAGAAGCCCTTCTTTGTCGTCCTTAACATCCCTGAGAAAATTTAATTCCAGCTGAGTCTTAGTCTTCCTCATCTCATTTCTGCTTACTCTAAGACAAGCACTGTGATTCAACTTCAACATTTCTCACTGTCCTAGGTTGAGAACCCAGGACACTCACTCATTACCCCAGCTTTTACCATTGGATGTGATGCCATATGGTATGAGACAGTCTTCACACAGCTGAGGTCACTTGTCCTAGTTGTCCCCTCTCCCAGTCATCTTGCTGGCTGGGCAGTCTGAGGAGCAGAAAAGGCCTTTGCGCTGTCTAAGCACTGTTGAGCAGCACCTAAATCACGGGTGTGTTAACACCACTTCTCTCATTACAAATATAAAAAGTAGCACCATACAAGCTGCTATGAAGAAATTTAACACCGCCTCAGGCAAAATTAGTAGTACACCAGCCTAAATGGAGTACATAGCAATGGCATTAATTTGTAAATAAATTACAACTTTCATAACACCCACAGCAAATGTGGTCTTACTAAAGCCATTAGTTTCCTTAACACATCCATACATTTTTGTTTCTCCTTGTGTGGATTGCAGCTTGTTGCTCCCAGTTGTTGAAATTACATCATTTTTTGCATGAATTCTGATTTGAGATTAAAGCGTTTGAAGTTAGTTGACTCTCTGAGTCAACAATTCTGGATCATGAAGCATACCAGATACTGAAATTAGTGTCTCCACACCACAGTCAGAAGACAGAAAAGAAAAATCTTTCAGAATCCTATTTGAAAAGATAAACTTGACCCAAAACTTGTTTCAGTCTTAGAAAACAGGTGTGTTTTCATACTGGAAATCCGACACTAACTCAGGATTGGAAAAGCTAGATTTCAAATATCTTATTTGCTTTTCTCTCATGTCACAAGGAAAACAGAGCCCTGAATCTACACCTAGGCTAGTAAATTACACTTGGTTTTGGGACAGCAGGGAGGAATTTTGATGACAAAAAAAGCTTTGCCACTGCAAATAATGTATTTTTTTTCTTAAAAAAAGCCATTGTGCAGAAAACTGAACCAACTCCAGATTAAACTAGCACACCATCTCTAATTACTAAAAAATGTGAATACTTTTCATGCAATAACAAATCTAAAAAAGCAATTTTTACTTAAAAAATTGTAAGTGACAAAATATTTGGAGATAAATTTATTTCTGAAAATAGACAACAGCTAAGCACAGTGGATTTTCACATGATTCCCCAATCTTATTTATCCAAAGATAAATTTTTGAACACAAATTATCAAAACATCTTAAATGCAGTTTTTATAAAAAAATAAAATACTTTTCCTCCACTTAGAATTTGGTTTGCTATGAGTTTAGGTGATGGTCGTTTTAGTTTATTCTGGTGGTTGAAATGTTGTTGGTTACACTAAAAAAATATATGGATATATGGAATATCTGATGTGGAGTATCAAAAGCATTATGTCTCTGAGGCTATACAGAGAACTAAAAGCCATGAAAACCATTCTGAACACAGATCTTTTGAAATTACAAGTCAGTGACAATAAACTGTGTTGCTAGGAAACCAGAGCCACTGAAATAGTGTCTCCATTTAAAATAAGAATGCTGATTAAAAAACATTCTCAGCAAATAATGAATAAAGGTGTCAGAGGTATCTGTTGTGCCAAAGATCAGACAGAACTCTTAATTTGTAAGCCAGAGCAATACACCCAAGTCTTTAACAGCTGGAAATTTGCCATAAGAGCTTCAGTATGAGGGTAGAAGATAATAAAACTTCAGATTGCTTACATCCAGAGTTGTTGTACATCATATTGCAGCTTCACAAATTCTTTATCTGCATATTGATGTCACATCTTTAAATAAAATTAAGAATACAGTAAAGTAAGAACTGTGAGCACTCCTAGTTATGTGATTTAAAGAGCAAACACAGGGTCTGAAGAACAGAGATGAACTCAATTGTAGAAATATTGCTATGAAAGTTAAAAAATGCATGCAACCAATTCTATTTTCTTTTAGTGATGAAGGAATGATGAAAGTGGTTCTTTATTTATCCCAGCGGATAGACTACGTGCACGAATATATCACAACATGTAGATATATTCAACAAACAAATAGAAAACTTCAAAATTTGTGTTTCTGTGGAAAAGAAATCATGCTGCTGAAGAAATGTCACCCTGCACAAGAGAAGAAAAATTGATTCATTTAGTCACCTCAAACACAATATCTGAATCTAGAAAAATACTATATGGATGGACTAAATGCATGATTCTGCTTCTTTGCCTGTTTTCTGGTTTAGCAGATTGATATTTTACAGGATTTTCTCTGATTAACACACAGATTTAAATTATATCCCCATTTTCAAAGGGGTCTTCTTTTGTCTATCAAGTTGCTCTCTAGTTGCCTGTTATTTCTTCTCATACACTGGATTACAACATAGTTCTAGGAACTTGGAACGTTTTCCTTTTTTGGAAGTAAAGTACTTGTTGAGAGATGTTTTCCTAATATGAGCAGTTTTTATTTGTTTTTCATTGATTTTTAGCATAAAATAGGGAACGTAGTTACGTGGTTTTACTGCATTTGTGTGTGTGTACACTGTAGAGTTTGTCAACATAAAATTTTCTTTGAGTTAATAATAGTCTGAATCTCAGACTAGCCTAAATGGAAATGATATGAGACTATTTCATTATCAGAATAGCATCTTGCCAGAATACTTCAGTCTTTGCTATTAAAGATACTAAAGTCCCCTCTATCACCATTTTCACTTCAGAAAATCTTTTTTGTCATATCACCAGCATTTTTACATGCTAAAGTGATTCCAAGATTTTATTTTAAATTTGCAGAGTACTTGAGGTAATCATAGTGGTATCCAAGAAATTAGTATATCAATGATATTCCTAATTGTTTTCTCATTATATTCCTCTGTTGTTAATTTTTTCCTTGGACTGTTTTCAGAATTAGGAGACATGACAAAAAATTTTCTTCATCATGTTCTATCAAAGGTAAAAAAATTTCACGTTTTCTTTTTTTCTTTTTTTCTTTTACTATGGGGAAAATTAATTTATAAAACAATTTTAAAGCAATTATTCTAATTGCAAGGATGAGTTTCACACCTAGGACACAGGTATGTTTTTTGTGCCTAAGAGTGAAGCTGAAATTAAACTTTATATCCTGGATGCTTTCATTTAAAAAAAAAGAGGGAAAAAAAGTGAAAGCACAGACTTTGAAGCAATAATATGTCTTGGGTTACATGGTAGGTTTCTGTAGTGTAGGATGGGCAGGACTGGCTCCTGTGAGAAGACACTGGGAGCTGTTTATATGTCAGAAAGAACCAGTTTCAGACAGCTGCAAAATTGATCTGGCACTGCTCAAACTGAGCCAGTCAGCCTTGTTTGTGGCACTTCTGTGATAAAATATTTGGTTAAGGGTAAAAAAAGAATGTACACCGTCTGTGAGAGAAAAGGATGAGGAAAATGTGAAAAAAACAACATTAAGGTTAATGAATTAAGAGGGGAAGGAGTTGCTCCATCTCTGGAGCAGGAATTTCTCTGCAGTTCAGGGAAAACCATGTTGGAGCAGATATTCACACTGCAGCCAATGGAGAGTCAATGCTAGAGCAGGAATCACAGCCCATGGCAGTCCCACGCTGCAGAACTCTTCTTCTGAAGATTTCAGCCTATAGAAAAGCTCCCCGCACTGGAGCAGTTCTTAAAGGATTTTGATCCCCTGCTGGATCATGCTAGAGCATGTGGGAAAGAAGCGGAAGAAATTAACTGTTATGTACTGACCAAAATTCCTATTCCCCATTCTCCTGTACTTCTTAA
>NW_005054542.1:765534-778656 GCF_000277835.1 Geospiza fortis | reverse complement strand
TTTCTCACACTCGCTTATTTCTATCCTACTGTTTTCAATTAGCAAAGAATTAAATTAATATTCCTCAGTTTTAGTTAGGTTTTTTTGCTCATGCGAAAAAGCTCATTCATTGATTTTCCTGCCCTTATCTTGACCTATGAGCTTTTTAGTACATTTTGTCCTCCTGTCCTGCTGAGAGGGGGGAGTAAGAAAGCAGCTTGGTTCATGCCTGGTGGCCAGCAAATGTCAACTCACCAAATCATATTGCTGCAAGCCAATAAAGAGTGTGGGAAATAGGTTTGGTGCTTTTGTAGGATACTTGTGCACAGGTTATGAACTATGGACTTATCTCCAGAGAAAGGTTTAAATGACTTTTTTAAAGAACAGCAGCTTTAAAACACAGAAACACCTCTTTATAAATCAGCTTCAAAAATGTGTCTCTGCAGCGCTCATAAAACTGTAATGAAGTATATTCACACAGTCTCAGTTCCAGCATTTGAAGTAAAAATAAACAAGGTCATTGCTTTTATTGTATACTGCGAATCCTACAGGCATCTATGAATAAACCATACACCAATGTCACGTGAAATTATAATCTAGAACAGGAAGGTTTATAAATAGCCTACTTTTTAAAAAGAGTCACAAACAAAAAGTGATTAATTGCAAACAGTCTTAACACGCACAGACAGAGAAACAGGACAAGTTTTGAATGATTTCTCGAAGACTTGTAAGTCACAAGAGCTTGTGGAAATCATCAGAGGACACTTCAAATGATTTTTTTTAAATGAAATATTCTCTGTTTTGGAGAGAGCTATATTCTAATACTAGTTAATTGACACTTCTGAGATAATATCGACAAGTTCATTTGTGTCTTTTGCTCCTGGATAAGACTGTGCACCTCAACAGTCTCTAAAGTGAATGGAGGTACATGAATTTCATCACCTCTGGATATCCCAGTATTTTAAAATTCTGTAGGACAAATAGTTTAAAATATTCCTTTTGGCTTAATAAATTATATCAAAACACTTCAATTAAAACTTGTGCAGTATTCAATTATAATTTCTCCATAATTAACTGATTATGGAGCTAACTAATTTACTGTAGCCAGACAGGACATAATTCTGATGGGATTGTTCTTGGTCTGTATGTCTCTTTTGATGATGTGGGTTCTGGGAGCTTAAACATCCTAGACCATGGAACGAAAATGTGACCTAAAATATAATATCTACAGAAAATTTAATAGAAGGAAAATTGAATACCTCTTTGGGTTGATGGTTTATTAGATGATACATTACATATCTGTGAGAATTTTAGCATTTAGATGTTTGAGAAACTGATTTTTACACCTGTTGAACAATGATAGAAAGCAAAGGACAGATCAGAATTGGCTTTTAAAGAGCAAAGAATTAACATTGGAATGCTTCCAAATCGTTAAAATTAGCTAAAAATCTATTCTGTACAAATACTAAAATTAATTAAAAATTCCCTATTTCTGGCACATGTCCTGCATATTTGTTATGAGGCTGTGCATTCATGAGCTAATTATTACCTAAGAAAATATCAGAAATATTAAAAGACCATTAACTAAAATATTATCAAAAGAGCAGCTTATTCAGAGGATCAGACAGTTTAAAAATTACTCTAGGTGTGGGGATCTTTTTTTTTTTTTTACATTTTGGCAAGCTTTTCCTCAAGAAAGGTAATGACAAAAAAAAAACCAACCAAAACAACAAAACCCAAACCACAATTATCTGAACTGAATAAATAAAAACATGCTATTTCTGTCCCTAAGTTTGTCAGCATTTATCACGAATCATTCTGTTCATTGATGGAAGCAAACTACTAAGAAAAAAAGATCAAACAGAAGTGCATAACAGCATCAGGGAAAAGCAATCTTCCAGTTCAGTACAGTTTATTCAGTATTTTGCTTGAGATTGTCTATACAGTGGGGAATGAGTTTTTAAATTCCTGTCTCTTTTAGTTTGTTTTCCCCCTTACCCCAACCCTTGACTACAGAAATATTATTTTAATTTAAACTTCTCTTTCTAAAACTGAAATATTTAGCTTATACATTAAAGGAAAGGGTACCTTGATTAGAAGACCAAAGTTATCAAAGTTAATTGGATATAAAGTTCTTGATATTAATTATATCCCTTATCTCTAGTCCCTTAGCAGTTTTGGAGGGGCTTTTCTTGTCTAACTAAAGAAAACACACTAGATTCAAAGACTTCCATTGAGCTTTGTCATAATTGTCACTTACGCTATAAGGAAAAGCTTACAAAATAATCTTTAGTCCATCAAAAAATAATTTAATTTGAGAAACAAGATCAACAAGACAATAAAAAATTTCTGATGCCTTAAGTCTAAGAGCTAGTAAGCTTTCCAGAGGAAGACACATAGAATAAATTGGAAATTAAAAAATTATAGTATTGTTGAGTGGCTCAGGCTTATTTAATAATTTTCTATAGTTAGAGGAACAAAATTAATGACTAGATTTTTAAGGACTGCTTTCAATACTCATGTCCTCTAAACCAAAATGAATAGCCCCAAATAACTACAGCAGGAGTCAATTCATCAAAATGACATTAACATATCAGGAAGAAGACAGAGCCTTCAATTCCTTCAGGCTGCTTATCTATCACTGAAACACACGTATTTACAACACCAGCACTCCATTCTGATGTTGCTATAATATTACTTATTTGACTGTTGAATCGTAATAATTTAGACCAGTGGGGAGAAAAAAGCACTAATAAGGTATCTATTTTAAGTAGCAAGTGTAACAGGTAAATAACCTTTCAGCGGTATCTCCTAAACCAAATAAAAATAAATGAAGAAAAAATAAGATGGTAAAAACTTCCTAAGAAAATAAGTACAGGAAAAAAAATGAAAACCAAAAGCAAAACCCAAACAAACAACTAACAGTACTTTTAGAAATACTCCTAATGATTATTCATAGCAGTTCTCATACCACTCTCATTCACTTACTGCCATAATTGGTGGCAACAGTCTAGATAAGATGTATCTTCATCTAAATTTGTCTTAAACAATGCTAAATTATTTTAACATTATTCCTGTTAGCATATCTGCAATTTAAAATATTTTGAAAAAAATAGCATCATCTGTGATCAAAATGAGATTTCTTAAACAATGGCTGAATTTTAGTGAAGAAACAAATTTTGGTTGTATAAGAATAGACTTTCAACATCTTAATAAACTGTGAATGTGAATAACAAATGAAGACTGACCAGTAGAATTTCAAAAACTTTAAGGCAGCCTAACAAAAAGGAATAAGAAATATTGAGTAGTACAAGTCATACCCTTCAGCCCTCTAAGGATCAATGTATCTTAACTAGATACTGAAAAAAGTAAAATGAGCAAACAAACCAAACAAACCTTAAATCAGCAATAGACAGTGTATCTTTATCTATTTGAAAGCTACTCCTGGGATTCAAGAGCAGTGATAAAAACACTGTCATGGAGAACAATAGAAAATAACATTTCTTATCTCTAACCTCACTATTAATAGTTTATACCTTTAATATTGGACACAGATGATGTTGAACCAAATGTAATGGGGAAAAAACCTAGGACTAGTGGGGATAATATTTATTTGATCCACGTCTGAATTACTAATAGAGCCCTTTATTTCTAGGGGTTTTCTGAAAAAAAAAAAATAAAAATAAAAAACAAAAACAGTTCTGAGAATTAAATTCTTCAGAGATCAAAATGTATTTGTATGTGAATCCTACTTTGCTCAATATTAGAAAAAAAAATATATAATTCTTTAATATCTGGGGAATAAGGAAGAGAAATAAAACCAGAAATGAAAAGGAAGATTTTTAGATGACTATTTTTCTAAGATGGGTTATAAAAAGCTCTGCTCTTGATCCATCTCAGAGCTCTTTAGAAGGCAAAGACAAGTTTCAGAAAGTGAAGTTTCTAGATCAAAATTTTTCACAGGATGATAGGTGAAGGGCAAATAAAAGTAGACCTACCAGGAAGCATAATATCTAATGGAAAACATAAACTTTCAGCACAAGAAGGAGTTTTCATTATTTCACTCGTTCGTTTTTATAGTTTTTTTTTTTTTAAGAAAACTTGCATTGTAATTTTTTTGGGTTTTGTTAAAGCATTTTTCCATTCTGCCCAGTTACTCCCCCTTTACTAACATTAACAGCAAAATCATGTAGCTCGTTCAGTCAGTAGAACAGAGTGTAAAATAAGTATAGAATAATAACTTATTTGTTTTGTGAACGTACTTTTCAGGGTACCACAACTTTGGGGGGAAATATTGGAATCAACAACATCAGAAATCTAGTTGTTTTCATGTTTTCATATAGTGGAGTGTTTGAACATATACCTTTAGTGACAGTGTACGACAACTTAGTCTTCAAAGCTGGTGTTTTGCCTGATCCTCTCAATTTTGTATTTTAGCCTTTTAATGACTTCGACATTAATGTTCTCCCATAAGTATTTTACTAACCTAGATGAAACCTGTTTTTCTAGTGGTCTTTTGGTAGGGATTTTTTTGGTGGGTTTTTTTGTTTGGTTGGTTGATTTGAGAAACAAAAGTAGAGAAAAACAATGTATCCAGAAGAAATCCTATATTTGTAATATAAATTTACTGCTATGTGTTTACATGAACATGCCCCTTCCTCTGCCACCCCACCTGTTTTTTTGCAGATATTAGTGCTCAACATCTTTCTGAGGGTAACATGCTGTTAACATAGTGTTATGAGGTTCATAAATGATAGCACAGAATGAGATTCTCTTTATTCTAAATTCTGGCTAACATATGCTAATAATTTCAAATGTTATTCTACTATTATTGTATCTAAGTAAATATAGTCTGCATTTATATGAGATAATTAAAATATGTTTATAGAGAAAAAAATACAGGGTTTTTTTTTTAGATTAAGATCAAACTCTATCCAGAATTTAATGTTTAGCTTGACATTAAGTAAAAAGAAGGATACTTAGGTATTTTTGTATTAATGTACTTGTTTGCTCACAAATTAGCAGATGAAAACACTACAAAGGAGATAGTTGTGTTCTTTAGTTTGGTATGTAATGTAAAGAAGAAATACAGTGCTTGATTTTTCTGCTTTCCAGAATTTACCTGGTGGGATTTTGTAACACTTAATCAGGTACAAACGTTTTTAGAAACTAGGAGAGGTAAGTCTGTTACATGTCTAAGTCACTATGCATTAGAAAATAGCTGAAGAATAGTGCAGCATTCTTAAGGTACTCTACTGCTCCTCTGATACAGAGAACTTTTACCTCTATTTGAAGGATACATCATTATCTTAATTTTACAAGAAAACACCTCAGTTTTTTTTTTTTTTTTTTTAGGTTTGTTTACTTTTGTTATTGGTAATTTATTTTTAGTTTTAATCAAAGAACAGAAGATCAAAACTAAATTCCTGTAAAATGTAAAGTGATGGGATTTTTTGTGTCGGAAGATATGCAAATCTGTGAAAGTGTGGATACACATATGTTCAGACAAAGATTTCACATATATATCAGAACCCTGGCCTCAATTACACAAGTAATTAAATTAGTGAGGAATTTTCACCAGTACATTTTTGAGAAATTATTGTTATGATGGTGTCTGACATGAACAGAGTGACCTTTCAGATCAAAGTCACAAGGAAAGAGCCCACAATATTCCTGAGACTGATGTATGGCCTCATTATTGGAGATATAGAAAAAACTAGTTGCTGCAATGTTTTAGGCAGAGCATTTTCCACACCCAAGACAGGAGTGCTAGCTAGGAAGGAGGCACATTTATCCTGCTACTTTCATAATCCCCCTGCACACAACTTGCAAACAAACTAAAGCTGGGGGTTTGGTCTTGGTTTTCTACCCTGTTTAAAAAATCCAAACAAACAACAAGTGTGAAACCACAACCTTTTTTATCACACACACACACACACACACACACACACACACATACACACACACACACACACACTCTCTCTCTCACAAAAAAAAAAAAATAGTGCCAAAGAAGTGGGTATTGAGGCCAGTCCTACAGAGAACTTCATTTAAATGTATCTACAGTGTGGCTACTTTTGCTTTGTTATTATAGCTTGTAATGTGATTTGATAAGAACAGTTTCCTCTGCTGTTCACCTCTATCAATGCAGCACTTGATTAAGTGATTCTTATCAGGTACTGTAGGAACATCACCCAACAGGGGTCACATTTACGTACTCTACAGGAAAAGAACTTTTTAGTTGTTAAGTGCTCTAATAGTTCATAACCTGCTGTGAAACATATGTGAAGAGACATTAGCCACCTACCTGTGCTAAGAATGTAAGAAGACTGAAAGACTGTTGTACGAACTGGCAAAATAATTGAAACTTAACAAGGAACTTCTCAAGGCAGAAAATGACCTCCTGTTGCAGTGTCACTGAATTTCCACTCTTCATCAGACGGCTTGAAAAATGAAACAGTGCTCTTTGTGCTCTTTGCACAAAAAGCAAACCAATCCTACGGAGTAGTATTTTTTACTGAGTATTAATTATCTCTAAGTGTGCGTTATTATATTTTTTCAGCATAAAATATTCAAGCAGCATTCACCAGCTGACTTGGATTTTTTTTTCCAACAAACAAGAAATAGAAAATTCTTTCCTTGAATAGACAAAATGTCATTTTAATGAAAATTAATCCAAGCTAAAAGTAATTCTGCAATGTTTTGGTAAAATAAACTGGTGGATTCAAGCTCATTTAGAGAGGCATGCATATACTTTAGCCTCTGCTCCCTCCACTAGATGAATTTATCTTGACCTTTGACTGACAGAAAATCCTAACCTGGCTGAAGCCTATACTGTGTTGGCTAAAATTTTGTTAACAAAAGTTACTGGAATGATCTGTGCCAGTTTTAACTTGCATGATTTTTCTCAATATTTGGTTAAGTCTTATGGTATAATCTACATGTGACCACATTTCTTCTTAAAAAGTGTTGTCCATTTAAATCTATGTCACATTAATAAAGTAGGCATAAACAGAACTTATGGATCCTATTACTGAGTCATTTAAAATGTAAGATGAAGTGTTCATGAAAGGATAATCTTGGAGCTGTCAATTTGCTTAGTTTTACTGTATATTGTAATGAATTTTATATGAGATAACTACAATTAAACATGCATTACATAGGTACTAGGCAATTATTAGTTCAGCTAAAATTTTTGCAAGGAAGTTGGAATTTTCATCAAATGTTAATATATTTAAAAGCTCAATTGTCATCCGAGTTTCACCAGTCCATTTTTTTCCCTCAAAATCTTCTTTGTAAACTTGAATTCGGCAGTTTATTTCTGACAGCACAAAGTAAAAGTTGATGTAAACAGCAGAGGTTCAATATCTGGCTTAGCATGAGAAAGTGCACTTTAGGCAAACAGCAATGTCTCCTTCTCTCACATAACATCTGCTGAAGCACACCAGAGGATTCAATGCTGTCAGGCTCTCAGCAAAACATACAAAGGAGGAATGGGATGTTGCTCTTAGGGAATAGGGATAGGGTGAAAACATTTCCAGAAACTGGTACAAGGTTTTGGGTGCTACAGAATTTATCTCAATAACTTGGACACAGTATTTGTTGTCTTCCATTATTGTGCTGACCTTCTTTGTCCCATATTGAATGTGGAGAGAAAAAGAAAAGATTCCAATTCGAAGGAACCCACATTGTGGGTTTCCTTCAACTTGGAATCTTCTCTTTTTGTAGAAAAGAGAAGATTCTTTGTGTTTCCTTTTGTAATCTACCTGACTTCCCTGTTTTCCTATGATATGGGGAAGAATATTATCCTTCACATGGAAGCATATTATTATAGTGTATATAACTACAGTGGTTTTTTTCACTCATCAAATCTGCATAGTCTTTGAAGTCCTTTATTTAGTCTTACACTTGATATAGAAACATATATAAAAAGCCCTGGTAAAGAGAAATCTTAAAGAGTTTATGAGATTTCTGCTGCCTCACCCTCTTGACTTGGGGATTTTAGACATTATTTCAGTGGGAAATCTAAATTTTCCAAGATGTATTTTTTGCGTTTTGTTTGTCTTGAGATACATGATGGATTAAAGATTTCAAAGAGGTTATTGCTCCAGAGTGGTGAATAACTCTTCTGTCAGGTCTTAATTAATAATTAGCAAGGAAAGTATTGTGGTTGATTTGCATATTTATGTAAATTGGTATAAGGAAAGGCTTCAGTCAGGATTGTCATATTACAATAACAGGGAAGGAAGCATTGTACCCACTTGTAGAGTAAAACACTTGTTAAGATGACAGATATGAGTAGATAAGCTGCCTATACATAATCCAAAACGACAGGGCTGAAACAGTCCCCTGAAATAAACTAAGTATCCATAATCTTGAAAAGAAAATGAGTCTGGGAAGATTAGAATCTAAATGAAACCTTGAATAAATCCCAAACAAGGTTGTAAGTATAAAGAATGGCATTCTTCCCCAGCCAGTTCCTCTCTTTAGTGATAACAGGGCTGGTATTGAAGAGGTACAAAAAAGCTACACTCAGGTAATTTATCTACAGCTTCTCATCTGGATGAAACAGGAAGAGAGAGTGTTCTTTCAGATTTGACATTGGGGTAAACAGAGAAAATTACTTTTTCCTCTTTTATGTCACCTTTTTATTTAAAAATCTTTGTAACTCCAGTGGGGAAAGTAATTTTAATTTGCTTTTACTTAAACCTGGCTTCTTGCAAACAATTATAAAATCATTGGTAAACATTAAAGCACTATAACTCTTTTGAATTACCTGCAACTGAAAGCCAGAATACAGGACATACTGGAACATCTCAGATCTTCAAAATATTGTTTCAGGTAAGCTTAAAAGCAGCAATATCCACCTGCAGCTGCTCAGTGTGATTTGGGAGGTAGTAGCACAGTCTTCATTTTGGAAGAGGTTCAGATGATTGCTGCTAGCCACTATGACACTGGCAGTAGGTTATCTTCAGCCACCTTACAAAAAGACTCTTGATACTTTCATTTACTTTAAGTGGGAAAGACAAAGACCACTTCTGCATAATTTATTAAAATAGGCAGATAAATGCAAAAGGATCACAAAACAATGGAAACTGCTATTTATGGACGACTATCACAATGGACTCAAGGTCTTGACATTCCAGCTTGATTTCTTTCTGGTTTCATGAAAATACAGAGACAAAAAGTGTACAGTACAGAGAACAGTTAATTTTACCAATGCAGGAAAAATTTCAGGCAAATTTATTGTACTTTCCTTCAAGTTGCCATTGGAAACATTTTGAGTACAGGAGAACAGTAGGTTTTTAAAGCTGTATAGAAAATCCATAGCTTTTAACGCCACCAAGATCACATTTGCTCTCTGTAAGGACATGACAAAAAAAAAACCCAAGCAGCAAAAATTGTTTCTAGTTTTTCTAGGCTAAATGTCTTTTCTGGTTGGAGTCTAGTCTCTTCTTACTTATTCTCCTGAAACAAACAAAAATCCCTTCAAACTAAAAGGCAAGATTACAGAGTTTGATACATGTCCAAAATAGTCATTTTACTGAATAACTTCTTTCATAACTCTAACAGTATTTTCACTCTTAAGTCATTCATGTGGGAAATACATATCCTTTCCTTTAAAAATTACTCTGCTATTGGAGTCACTTGTAAAACACTGAGCTAAAACATATCTTCATTTCAGGATCTTACTACAGTAATATTAATAAAAATTAAGATCTGATTTCTTTTCCTAAAATTTGCCTCAGATAATGACTTTTGCTTTCAATATTTCCTAAGGTGAAAAGTAGAATCTGACATTTGTAAGTGGAACAGACCTTAAACACACATTAAGGATTGCTTTTATTATCCTCCTCTTAATTGTCTTCCACAAGCTATTGCAATGTTTATTTTTCACTTTTCATTCCAAGCTTCATGTCCACTGCATTTAACATTTATGTGGTGTCCTAGAAAGACACAGTAATATTGCATATGTATTGTTATGCTTTTAAGTAATATAAATGAGAAATTATGGAAAATCAAATAACAGATTCTTATGTTGTTTGTCTAAGATTACTATGCTTTTGGCATCTAAAGAGATCTTCCAGAAGCCAAAGGGCTACTAAAACTTGCTTGTCTCATCGACATTGTGACCTCAAAACCAGATCAGCCAGGAGCGGCAAAATGAAATAGTAGGGATGGATATGATTGAGAAAGCCCAGAAAACAACTTTAATAACAGAGCAACACAACAAAGGACAGAAGCCATGCACAGTATAGGGCAACCTCAAAAGACCCAGCAAGAGAGCAAATGTAACAAAATATAACCTCTGTAACAGAAGAGTGCACCAATGAACATTAACACTACCTCATATGTAAAACACTGCTAATCAATCATAAACAAGAACTCATAACATAATCTTATATGGCATAAGGGCATTAACATAACTATACCCACAATCCTATCCTTGCCATAACCCAGCTAGATGTTTCCCTTCTTTACATCACTCTTCCCAAGGCCTTAAGTTGATGCCTTTGCTGTTAATGAAGGCTAGCTCACCGTCCATCCCAACCAGACAAACTCCCACACTTGCTAATATAAATAAATGTCTGCTATTTACATACATATACATAAACATATGTACATTGTCGTCACAAGTCAAGGACCCTTCATTTTTTGTAAAACCTTGAATGCTGCATGCTGCGTATCCTACTTTGTGTAAGACATAGAGTATAGCCACAAATGAAAATTATCTGATGCTCCTGTGCTGTGCAGAATCCCTTCCTGGCCAGAGGCGCGAGCATTACAGGGTACCAAGGGAAAGGCAGCTCTTTCCTCTGTGTCACCCTGGAAACAGGAAAATCAGTCACATCTTCATTCTTAACAGTGTTCTTTTCCTTTTCCTTCTCTTTCAAGGGACAGAGAGTTCTATGTAAAATTGAGAGAGATTCTCCTCATAGGGCTGGTGGTAACTATTCAGCCCTCAGGGAAAACATAGGGGGGTCTAAATGACAGAAAACAGAACACCACGGCATTACCAAAACCAAGAAAGAAATTGAGAGAAATGTATTTAAGTCAGCTACCAAAATGCATTTCAAGCAGTCTTTAAAAGGGTTAAAAAAATCCAGGAATCCTCACTTCTCCAGGCAGCATTTATTGATATGGCTATAGCTGACAAACAGCTATTTTAGAATTTGTCTTCCTTTCTTTTCATAACTTGACTAATTCATCTTTATTGCATTCACTGCTCATTTTCTGTATCTCTTCCTACTTTTTCTCCTGAAAGACTAATGGATTATATATTTCCCATCTTCTCTTCCTACAATAATCTCTTTTGCTGGTAAAGATTGGTATGTGAGAATGCTATTACTGCTAAGATGCCAAATATAAGACAGAAAGAAAAAAAGAGTAATGGGAAAATGGTTTTTTTTGTCTGAAAGTGAAAGAAACAAAATAACACGTTTTACATTGAGACAGATGGGGCTTTGTTATGAATGGGACAGAAAGATGTGGCCAGTGATTGTAAGCTTGAACATGTGCGTTGAAACCAATGAATTCTGCTCCTCCACAAGATTTTGATAGTCACAGAAACAATGACTCCTGTCTCTTTCCCACCTTGGATGTTGTGATTTAACCCTAGTCAGAAACTAAGCACTACATAGCCACTCACTCAATAACCTCTATGCTGGTGGGATGAAGGGAGGCTTGGAAAGGTAAAAGATAGAATCCATGAGAAACTCAAGGATTGTAGTAAAAACAGTTTAAACTTTATTACGACTCACATACCTGTCCCTAAATTCACCTGAAAATAAATTAAAGTTTTTCCACTTGTAGTGAATTTTTTCAGAAGATGAAATGTTATTCTGACCTGAGTCATTGTGATGGGGAAAATGAATGATGGATAGTGTAGGTCTGTGGCTAAACTGTCATCAAAGCTTGAGAGCAACTGGACTGTACAATCAGGTTTATGACCACTTACAACCCTTTGGTTGTCTATAGCAAATTCATGACCCAACTACATATAATACAATGTGTAAAAATGAGCTGGACCAAACTTCCCAAACAAAATAACATTCATTTCAAGAGTTCTTTTATTTTGACTTTCATCATTTTTATTCAAAATTTTGTTTAGATATAATTTAGTTGTATCTATTATTTTTCATTATTATTATTATTATTATTACAGCTACAGCTGGTCTGTAAGCTGCAAAGCCTAGTTTGTTAGAGAATAGATGTAAACAACTCCCTGGGTATGATAATGATAGGTTGGATTCAAACTCAAACAGGGGACCCCAGCCAATCTCGTTCAATCCCAAATACAGATGTATCATTGGCCAGTGAGTTGGGCAGTGCTAATACCCCAACTAATCACGTGTGTAAGCACAGAAAATTTGAAGCCCTTATAAAAGGGGCACTCGTTAATAAACTTTGGCTGTTGTCGTATGAATTTGTATTGTACAATACTGTATTGTATTCAATATTGTGTATTCAGTCGCATGCCTATCTCCAAAATGGTGACAATTATTACTCTTTTTACCTACATGTTTAGCAAGTTCACAGACAATACAAAACTGGGAAGAGCTCCTGACTCCCTTGGAGACAGGGAGGTCCTGCAGATACACCTCAACAACTTAGAGAGATGGACAATCACCAGCTATATGAAGTTTAACAACGGCAAGTGCCAGATCGGAACCTGGAATGGGGCAACTCTGGGTGTATGGACAGATTGGGGAATGAGCTGCGGAAAAGCAGTGTTATGCAAAAGGACCTGAGCATCCTGGTCAATGACGAATTGAATTTGAGTTAGCAGCGCCCAAGCAGCCAAGGGGGTCAGCCATGTCCTGGAGGGCATCAGGCACAGCATTGCTAGCTGGGTGAGAGAGGGCATTGTCCTGCTTTACTCTGGGCTGGAGCAGCCTCACCATGAGTGCTGGGGACAGTTTTGGCACCAAAGGTAAGAAAGATATAAAGCTATTAAAGAGTATTCAAAGGAGAGTAACAAGGTTGATAAAGGGTCTGGAGGGGAAGCCTTATGAGGAGTGATTAAGGTCTGGAGAAGATCTAGAGAAGAGGAGGAGAGAACACCTCATTGCAGTCTGCAAATTCCTCATGAGATGAAGGGACAGACTAATGTACACCTTGGCCAGGTTTTGGGGTGTCCCC
>NW_005054542.1:761926-765524 GCF_000277835.1 Geospiza fortis | reverse complement strand
GGTTCAGCACAGCCTGTCTGGGCTCCTAGGCAGCTCCCAGCCACAGGCAAGCTTAGCAAGTAGTTTAGCCCTAAAGTGATTTCAGCTCTGAGGTGATTTGTAGCTCTTTGCTTGCTAAGTGCCTTTGGTAGACTCAGGGAGAGAGAGGAGAAGGCTGTATGAGGTTCCACAGAGACGTCTTTATTGGAGTCTTCTGTGAAGGTTCTCAGTGATAGATTCTTCTGCCAAACTAGGCAAAAGTAGGGCTTTATATAGGGTACAGGAGTTTTAGAAATTGTCTAATAGTAAGGGTCAAGGTGAAAGTGACCTATAGTCTTACAGAGAGGTAAGCAAGAGTCCAAAGGCTGGAGAGGGGCTTCTAAGGCCCAGTCATCATAACTCAGCATTTCCTACCTTAGGCTGCTGACGGCCAGGGAGGCCTTGCAGGCCCTGTGCCTGCTACAACAGACACTGATCTTTTCTCTGTGAAGAGCAGTGATAGGACCTGAGGGAATGGCCTGTAGTTGTTCAGGGGAGGTGTAGTTTGGATATAAGGAAAAGGCTTTTGACCCAGAGAGTGTTTGGACTCAGGAACAGAACCCAGGGCAGTGGTCACAGCACCAGCCTAACAGAACTCAAGCGTTTGGACAACACTCTCAAGCACACAGTGCTCCTGGGGAGGTCCTGTAGGGGTAAGAGTTGGACTCAATGATTGTCCTGGGTCCCTTCCAACTCAGCGCATTCTGTGATTAAGTCATTTTCATATTTACTTCATTTTTTTTCTTTCATACAGCAGACAGTATCCTGTATGTAAGGTTTTAGACTTTTGGATATGGAGAAAAATCTATAGACAGGAAGGGCAGAGTAGCCTGCGCTACTTCTGTCATTCCAATACCATCTCCGCACTGAGAAGAATATTCTGCTTGGCCAAAATGCTTTAGGATTCATTTGATGCTTTGTAAAATTTGTGGCAACACTTGATAAACTATAATTCCAATCAGTAACTAACTAACATTTCACTAATTAGATAACTTGAAATAAAATTTTTAAGTCATTATGTTGGTTTTCAGTGTTCTTCCTAATTCCTAATTGGCTTTAAAGATAAACTCTCAGAAAATTACTTTAATAATGATAGCTAAATGAATAAGCTATAAAAAATTGTACCTAAATAATTATTTTTATCTGGTATATTTAATTTAAAGAAACCACTCCACCCAAATCTCTCAGACTTAAAAAAATCAACATTTTTTTAAGGTGGATTTGAACAGAGTGATTGGGGAAATCTGAGACATTTCAAGAGATGAAACTGTATTCTATAATTTATAAAGGTCTTCTTGCCAATTATGTCATAGTAATAGTGACTTATGCCATAACTTTGGATTATTAATCTTATTTTTATCTCATTGTGGTGGTTTTGTGTAGGAGGCACATTTACTTTCCTTTCAAATTCCAAACCACATTATGCTTTTGTAGGTGCTTTTGGTAGACTCAGGAAAAATAATGATGATAATTATTTTCTTTCTGTTTGTTATCTGGTGGATGAATTTTCACTGAAATAATAGGTCAAATCTGACAGAAGTAGAAAAAAATAGGAAATGTGTTACATACTGTCCTTGAAAATGCCAAGAATTCTAACATACTCTGACTTTAAATTTTGTGATTCAAAATTCCCTGCATACTTAATCAAAATGTCAGTGTTAATAACTGTATCTTTCAGTTGTAGCATCTTCTTGGCACCTAACGCTATTCATACTTTCAGCATTAATTCATGTAAACTTCCATTAGGTCTGTATGCTAATATTAAGTAAATGTAGTGCAACCATTTGGTATGTTTGTGAGAAGGATTATTTACAAGAAGTATTATTAATATTTCTCACTAATTATCAAAGATCTAAATCTAATTATTTTGAAAGATGACGAGGAAGACGAGTAAAAGATAAGTAATGTCAAATATGGAGAAAGGACAACAAAATAGAATCCAAAGCAGTTTTAGAGCTTTACAGCTATTCCAGTTGGTTGACAAATATTAACATTTATGAACTTCTGTAAAAAATCCAGATTGGTAAAAGGGTCATATTGGCATTAAAGATGTGTTTAAAACTCAAATTTAATTCAGGTGGTTATTTAGTACAAAAAAACATAGGTAGTTAGAGAAGAACCTTCTTGTTATATTTGATTGGAATATGATAAATGTTATTTCATTGCTTTTATGGTTTTTGACTTCTCCCTGAAGGGTTCTGTAATCCTCTTCCAAAGCCTGACCTCCATTTCAGAAATCATATAATTTCTATTTCCTCAGGAGTTCCAAGAGGAGTTCCTCCTTCAGCAAAGCTGGTTTTTTGCCCTACTTGTTTGATTTGCAACAGGAGGGAGTTCTCTGCTCCTCTGCTTTTAAAAAATGGTTCTTAAAAACTGATCAGTACAAATGGATTCCTAGGCCCTCATAAAGCCATTCCCAGAGGACGCTGCTAAGTAGCTGCCTGAATAGCTTAATATTTCCTCTCTTGAGATCTCGGATTGCAACTCTAATGATCTTACTCCCCCTTACAACAAACATTTTTAAACTCAGCCACCTCTTGATCGCCGTGGCCAAGACTGCCAACCTACCAGCACATCTCCCATGAATCCTTCTCTTTGCACAAATAACCAGTCATGGAGAACATATTTTCTAGTTGTCTCACTGAATATTTGTGACAATAAATTATCTTCAATGAATTTCAGGAATTTTCTAGACTTGCTTATCACAGCAGTATAGCATATCCAGTCAATGTCCTGGAAGTTGAAAACTCCCACAAAGGAAAAGGGCCACCAATGCAGAAATTTCTTATAGTTTGCCTATAGAACATCTCATCAGTGCTGGCCTGATTTTTAGTCACAGACATGCGCTACAACATCTGCATTGTTTTCCATCCCTTATTTCTCATCCAGAGGCTTTCAACCCCATAACCCTTAACTGTAGGGGTTATACACTCAAAACTCTCCCTTGTATATAGTGGAATTCTTCTACTTTGCTTGCACTGCCTATCCCTCTTGGACAGGTCTCCATCACAGTACTCCAAATCATGGGACTTATTCTACCAGCTCTGACGAATATCAATGAAATAACAGACTTTTTTAACAGACCAACTCGTCCAGTCCTATTTGTGTGAATCTCATACTATATGCTTTGGTATATGACTGTTTTACATGTTCCCTGGATAAGTATAAATGCTCCCATTGCCATTGAGGGCATGCTGTACCAAACTTTGTCTTACCTTTAGCTCTCCTGATGTTAATAATTTTCCCCATAAATTGTGAAGTCCCGTTAAGCAGTCCTGCCAGCTTACAAGCAAAGGGACATTTTACCCCACTGGGACAGGTGAATCCCAGGCCTCAAGGCACTTTGCACTTGAAAAGTCTCTTTTATCAATATAAAGATCAAAGTTCAGGAGTAGGCACCAGTTCTGGAGCTGGGTTTTGATGTACACCTGTATCTTCCAGTGTCTCTCCCCATTAATGGGAGGATTAAGGAAAACATCACCTGTGCTTTTGAAATCATTTTTCTCAGGGCTCCAGTATCTCTTTTGGTTGATCTTTGATGTCTTATTGCAATATAATTTGTATCCATGCAACAGAGAAA
>NW_005054542.1:761297-761916 GCF_000277835.1 Geospiza fortis | reverse complement strand
GCTCATCAGTTTTATGGTGACAACCTTGATTTGGGTCCCAGGGAGACAGAGGAGTTCCCTGAAAAGATAGCCCAGTCTGAAGGTGGATGCCTCCATTCTGCTCAGGTGGAGCCGCCTATAACATGGCTTTTCTTCTTAGTCTTAATGCAGATCTTGGCAAAAAGGGCTGGTTAATCTGGCCTTGGTAAAATATTCTTCCTTTGCTACTTTGTCATGACTTTCCTTGACCATTCACAGAGCCTAATACCTATTCTGTAAAGGTATAAAAGGGTAAGGGTAAGGGCTGGAGAGGGTAAGGAGGTATTCCCCTGGCAGATCCACAAACTACTTACTACATTTTCCTTAGTAATATCTCCTTCATCATGACACAAAACAGATATTGGACGTATCCATGCTGAATTGACTTCTGTGTATCAGAAATGTTAGACCATGTCTCCATTATTCTATCTCTTTCTCAGACTCTGTGTTCTGGGTTGACTATATGATGCTTTTATCCCCAGATCGTCTCATTTGTTTATGCTGAATAATAATAAGTTTTGCACCTTTAAGACTTGTTGCAGAGAGTGAAAGGGGGGAGAGAAGAAGCGCACAGGTTTTTTTTTCCCTCAGACATTGCACT
>NW_005054542.1:692759-761093 GCF_000277835.1 Geospiza fortis | reverse complement strand
TTTCTCAGTTTGTCATCTCTTTTAGAGCGGCAAGGGGTTTTATTGTTTAATATTGTTTAGGTTCTATTGTTTAATAAACAGCTTTTTTCCACTTTTTTCCAAGGAGGTATTTTCTCCCGGACTGGTTGGGAGGGGAGGGGCTGATTGAATTTATCTTCCTACCAGAGCCCCTTTGGGGACTCTCTCCCAAATTTTGCTCTAAACCAAGACACTCTGAAATATTCCTCAGTCTGCCCTCCTTCTGCCAAAGCTCAGTGACCGAGTAGAACAGTTAATCTACATGAGTGTACTTCCCAAAGGCATTTCAGTTATCATCCATCTCCAGACACGTCCTGAAACCCAGTTAGTTGCATGCCACTACAGGTGCTTTGTCTCTACGTCTGTATTGGTTCTAGAAGCTCTGGAGAAGAAGAGGACTTTTTTTTTTTTTTTTTTGTGATCATGACGTTGCCACATACCTGCCTGCTGGGAGATGTATATATGTGCATTTATGTAAATAAACTGGACTGATTTTTCAGCCCTGTTTAAATCACCTGAATGGATCAGTTTGGACTGAGTCCATTGCTGGCTTGAACAATAAATAAGTGTGGTCTGACCAGCTCAGGGAGGAGTACCTGTTTACCTTTTCATATACTCATGTATGCCTCATATTGCTTTCCACCACTGCCACCACTGCTGCTCCTCACACTCCTCCAGTACAGTGTTCCTTGTATTTCAGTGAAGCATCATGCAAAAAGAACTTTAAAATACACGTTTTAGTGGATAAGATAACAAATTTTAAGATTCTTCCATGGCTTAAAATATCTGTGATAGAAGGCATTACATAAAATTTCAAAGGTTTTGATATCAATTAAAAAAGAGTGCAATTATTTTAAACATATACCATTACTTACTGCTGAGTAAGAACTTCAAACAAGATTTATTTTCCAGAATATGTGATAGCCCTTCTCACATGAGAATTGTTTCTGAGATAACTTTTCCTAGTTTTTTAAAAAAGGAATAAATGCAAAGAAAAGTCAGTTTTTGGCTGCCATCTTGTGTGACAAGATGAGACCACTCACTTTCAGAAAGGCAACATGAACCATAACTGCTTACCTTGACTGTCCTTTATCAAATAGTGAAAAGATGATTTGTGGTCAGAGTAAAAAAACATACTTTTAGGGAAAAAACAGACAACGGGAGGCATAACACATAAATTTCTAAGATTGGAAATAGTTAGGTTCTCCTACCTAAAACAATTATTTGTGTATCTTTAGTGCAGAGGTTTTAAAGTCAAATTAAAGAAGGTTTCTTGTTAAAAAAAAATTTTCTGTAGGACAGGCAAGTCCTTATCCATGACTCACATGAGCTTTAGAGAGTATTGGGTACAGTTTAGATTGCCCCTATTCACTTTTTTCTGACACTTTCTACTGCAGTCTATTCTTTGAAATAACTGCATTATGTTTACACTGCGGTTTAAAGACATAAGGAGGCATTTCTGATTGTTGCATAAGAAGAAAGGTGTTATTGTTGCAACTCAATGTCTTTCTGCTTTCAGACACACATGTGAAACATGGTCTGTAGGAGTGTGTGAGGATGGGTATTTTAACGACAATCTAGGTCACGTCTTTATTATCACTGCTGAGCTGCTTGCATTGTCACTGCCCATGAAGCAAAGGAGACAGCTCATCAGAGTGCTCAATGATAAAGTAATGTAACAATTAACAGAAGGCAGAACAGAAACGTATTAGCAAGACATATATTTCTTGTAATGCAGACCAGCAGGAAAAACGTGCCAGGTAATTACTGCATGATGTGACATTAGCTTTCATAACACATGTGTTTGCATATCTCTCTGGCATCTCCTTTTGCATTGCACTCTCTTTTGATCAATCATACAGGCAAAGAGATCGATTAGATATGCAAACTGGAGCTGGAAAAAGAAAGCAAGGACAGGAATGGAATATCGACCTGTGTCTACCTGCCAGCAGACTAACAACATGTTCTAATTAATTTTTATCTAATTCAAAGAAGCAACTGTGGGCAAGCTTCCAAGGCCCATAGGCATTGCAGCTTGTGGCAAGATTTTTGCCACTCAGGATGTTGTTCTTGCTGTCCATCAATCTCTTAGATGCTTTCTGTTCTGTTTCTTCTTAGATTGATCAAAATTGCATTAGACAGAACAGATTGCTGTGCATATAGTTTAAAAATATAGCTGTAAGATAATTTCCAAAGGCATTTTTCATTGAATCAGTAATTTATTGTGCCAATATTTTCATTATTACAGACTATTCTAATTTCATCTTTCAGGAAGATTGAAACTGAACTCTTGTTAAACACCACTATATGGTAATCTAGCAAGAAGCTAATGTATAAATTCAGGTTTCTTTCTGAAGGGATAAACTGTTCACTATGTAAGCTGTACTATGCACATTGTATAATTCCCTTAATATTCTAGGTTCTACAACCGCGAGCTGTAAAAAACCAAATAAACAAAACCAACAAAACAAACAAGCAAGAAGAAATCTTGAATGGACTGTTCCTATGTGCCAAAATGATGAGCCAATGAGGAAAACAACCAGCCTGGAGGGGCAAGCAGCTTTTGAAAGAAGTAAAGAAAAAAAATAAAATAGTGGGTGTATCACCTTTGGAAAGAGGGTCAAGTATCTCAGGAAACGCTTAAAGGTGTTGATAGGTCATGTAGGAAAAAAAATTAGAGAGGTAAAACCCAGTAAGAGCTCAATCTGGCCACTCCTGTGAAGGACAATGAAATATATTTTTATAAATGCACTTATGGCAAAAAGGAAGGGCAAGGACAACCTCCATTCTCTATTAGAGGTGGAAAGAAATTCATTAACTAAAGATGACAAAAAGAAGCTCAACAGCTTCTTTGCCTCAGTGTTCAACATAAAGACAGGTTGTCCTCAGGACAACTGTTCTCCTGGGCTGGTATAAGGGGAGTAGAATAGCCCCCCTATTATGCAGGAGGAAGCAGTCAGAGACCTGCTGAGCTACTTAGATGATTACAAATCTATGGGCAGACGAGCTTGTGAAGCCGCTCTCCATCATTTTCCATCACTCCTGGCTCACTGGGAAGGTCCCAGATGACTGGAAGCTGGCTGGTGTGACACTCATCCACAAGAAGGACCACATGGAGGATTCAGGAAACCACAGGCCAGTGACTTCTGTACCTGGCGAGGTTATGAACAGATCATCTTGAGTGCCATCACATGGCACCTACAGGACGGCCAGGGTGTCAGACCCAGCCAGCACGGGTTTAGAAGGGGTAGGTCATGTTTGACCAACCTGATCTCCTTTTATGACCAAGCAAACCGCCTGGTGGATGCAGGAAGGGCTGTTGATGTGTACCTGGACTCCAGCAAGGCCTTTGATGCTGTCTCCCACAGCACACTCCTGGAAAAGCTGGCAGCCCATGGCTTGGGCAGGAGCACTCTTTGCTGGGTTAAGAACTGGCTGCATGGCCAGGCTCAGAGAATGGTGGCGAACGGTGCTGCATCCAGCTGGCTGCCAGTCACCAGTGGTGTCCCTCAGGGGTCTGTGCTGGGACCAGTCCTCTTTCGTATCTTCATTGATGGTCTGGATGAGGGGATTGAGCCCAACATCAATAAATTTGCAGATGACACCAGGCTGGAAGCATGTGTCGATCTGTTGGAGGGTAGGAAGACTCTGCAAAGCACCCTGGACAGGCTGGATAGATGAACTGAGTCCAATAGGATGAAGTTTAACAGGTCCAACTGCCAAATCCTGCATTTTGGCCACAACAACCCCCTGCAGTGTTACAAGCTGGGGATGGTGTGCCTGGACAGTGCCCAGGCAGAAAGGGATGCCTGGGGGTACAGGTCAACAGCCGACTGAATGTGAGCCAGCAGTGTGCCTTGGTGGGGCCAGCACTGTGCCCTGGTGGCCTAGAAGGCCAATGGCACCCTGGCCTGTATCAGGAATGGTGTGGCCAGCAGGAGCAGGGAGGTCATTCTTCCTCTGTACTCAGCACTGGTGAGGCCACACCTCGGGTACTGTGCCCAGTTCTGGGCCCCTCAGTTTAGGAAGGATGTTGAAGATGCTCAAACGTGTCCAGAGGAGGGCAACAAGGCTGGAACACAAACCCCATGAAGGAGCTGGGGTTGTTTAGCCTGGAATAAAGGAGACTCAGAGGTGACCTTATCACTCTCTACAACTTCCTGAAAGGTGGCTGTAGTCAGGTGGTGTTTGGTCTGTTCTCCCAGGCAATCACTGACTGAATAAGAGGACACATTCTTAACCTGCACCAGTGGAAGCTTAGGTTAAGAATGAGGAAACATTCTTTATTAAAAGAATGATTGGGCGATGGAATTGTCTGCCCAGGCAGGTGGTGGAATCACTGGATATGTTTATAAAAAGACTGAATGTGACACTCAGTGTCATGGTTTATTTGATGAGGAGGTGTTAGGTCATAGGTTGGACTTGATGGTCTCCAAGGTCTTTTCCAACCTAGCTCATTCTGTGATTCTGTAATTGAAGTGTTCCTCCTACTGATCCTGTCACCTAGCAATGGATATGACCTAACAATTTTCCTGGAGAAATAAAGCAAAAGTAGATAGCATTTTTTTTTCATGACAATTTAACCTACACTGCAGATAATTCTGATAACTCTTTTACTGGAATGAAGTATCATCAGTTGACATAGGATGAACAAGACATTTTACAAAACTGATAGCCCAGTGAACTTGCTGCAGAGATGAAAGAAGTACCATGAATTGTGACTTACATAGTGACTAGTATGATATAAATCATATTCTACAAATAATTTGGTTTTCTGCTTGTAAAGTACCTGACAACTAGCCTAATTTATGCAGATCTTTTTGCTTATGAAATAAATAACTGAAGAAAGAAGATGAGAAAATGACAGTGTGAGTTTGTCTTAAAATCTCTGGTGGTAACAGCTGACGTTTAAAAATTTACCCTAAGAGTAATAATATGGGGGTTTTTAGTTTTGACTTGATTTTGTTTAGTTGATGTATTGGGTCTGACTGAGGTAAAGTTCGCAGCCCTCACAATGCTGGGCTTTTTACTGGTAGCTGGAAGGGGGTTGAAAACAGACCAGCGTTTTGGCCAGGGCCAAGCAGCACTGTCCCTCTGACATTACTACCCCCACCAAAGGGAATGGGAATGGGCAAGATTCTGGGAGGGAACACAACCAGGCCAGCTGACTCAAATTAAGCAAAGGGATATTCCATATCATATGAAGTCAGCTTATCTATATAAGGTAAGGGGAGAGGAGGCAGGGGGAGCATTAATGAGTTTTTCAGTGTTGGCCTTCCGGAGCAACCATTAGTCATGCTGAATGCCTGCTTTCCAGGAAGTGTCCGAATGTCAATGCTGACTGGAAGCAGAGACTATTTTTATCTTTAGCTCATGCGCTTACAGATTTCTGCTTATTTCTTTCTTTTACTGTAGTAATCCCGTAATGGTTGTTCTCCATCTTATTCTCCACCCTGTCCCATTGGGAAAGGGAGGGATAGGACAACTCAGCGGGTATCTGGTGCCCAGCCACGGCACCAGTTGGTTTTAGTATCGTCCCCCTACACCCTGTCTTTCAGTGACTACTTACCATTCAGTGTTGAATTCATCAATTTCTGGTTGATAAAGACATTTGACATCAAATTCATATATTTGACTGAAACAAGCAAACCAGTTAAAAAGACTTCTAAATTCACAATTGCTATTCCTTGTACATGTAATGAAATTGAAACAGCCCAAATGTATCCCAGCTGTTCTCAATTTTTCCCTCAATATCCTAATATGTTATCCTATGAAAAATACTAATGTTAACATAACCTCCTAAGATATTTCATATCTAACTGTCCATAGGTTACTGGAAGTTCATGAAGAAACATGTATTGAGAGGATTATTGATATTTCATTCTCTGTTTATTTAACAATTTAAGTTTTAGAGAAAATACAATTCTAAATAAAATATTTTAGCAAGCTTATTGACTTGTAGGAATAAAAGTGCATGACTTTATTTTACATATGCTAGAATGTCACTAAAATATTCTGGGGAAATGTTGCTGTTTAAAGTCTTTCTAGTGAAACAGGTCACATAAATCAGAAAAGAAAGGAATCTTCTTTGCCTATGTAGATGAGCTACCAGATTGCGCTTACTCTCATCTTTTCTTACCAATATCTCTTAAATAATTTACTTAAGAGTATACTAGCTGAAAATAAATGTCCAATTTGGTTTCTTAAAATTAAAAGCAAATAATAGTCATTGTTTGCCATTGTGTCTGATTCACATATCAAACCTACTGACTATATCAGTGCAACAAGAGAAGGTTGTTGAGAACAGAAGGAGAAGGAGTAGAAAGAACATGCAGAATGAAAGCCTTTGTAATAAGCCTTGATTTCAGGAAACTAAAGCAGAATGATAATATGAGATCCTACCTCTCATCCTTCTACAACTCACATGCTTATGTAAGAACAGCAGTCATATTATTTTAAAACAAAGGAAATGCAAATATGCACAGGAGATAAGGCAGAAGGCTCTTTCTAAAGACGGAGCCAATGTTTCTGTTCAACTGGCAAACATATATCTGTGGAATATGGGCCATACACACAAGGGAAGCTTTGAGAAAAAATAGTGTATGTGGGAATAGCCGGGGGGAGGAATGTTGATTTGCAAGTGTGCAGTCTATGAAAAGTGCTGTTGAAGTATTTTTTGCATACATTATTTTCTATCAGCTGAAGTCCCTCAGCAAATGTTTCGTTTCATGTAATTCTACAGACCTTTCACTTTCAGCCAGTGAAGACTTGATGAAATTTTATTGCATCATAGAAGATATAATCCATCTGGGAAATCTGGCCCAAACAGAAGTTTGAACATACAAAGCATTTGAACAATAAATCCCATGTCTCAGGCTTTTGGACTTCTATTGGAAAATATTCTGTATCATCATGTTTGGAGAGCTATTTTTTATGGACAAAATGATGAGATTTTCCAAAGGAAGCAGACATCTTTCACATATACAAGAATTACTCTGTTGAAAATCAGTTTTCTGTCAAAACAATTTTAACTGAAAACTTTGAGCCATCTGTTTCCCATCATCACAGTGAGCAGAATTTGGAGGTAGCTTGATACACTTCACAAGCAATTGCAAGCAAATTTGCTTGTACCAGCTGCTACAGACCAACTAACAAATATGAAGTGTAGGATGCTCAGTAGCACTCAGTCAAACTATTATAACTAACTCCATATTTTAAATAAGTTGACTAGCCACAGTAAATTACATTTTCTTAGTTTCTATAAGTTCTAGAAAGAAACTCAGGTTTCTGTTATTCATCTGTCCACTTGACAGTATTAATGGACAAGGGGAAATGGGGGTTATGCTATGTGCAGTAGGCACATCTGTTCCAGTAACTAAATTATGGTCTACACAGTAAATAAGGTGATCTGAACAAGACATACCATCTGTGTTTCTTACAGCTTGTGTCCTTATTATTTTATTGCACTCTGTGTGCCCTAAAAAGTAGAATTTTTTCTCTTTAGGAAATATCTCGCTTGTGTAGATTGTAAACATAGCAACAATCAATGAAAATTGTATCAATTGCATCTCTTTGCATAGTTAGGGGAAAATGAAACTTTTCTTCAAAAACCCATTTTGAAGAATTTAAAGGGGAGAAACACAGTATTGGAAAAGATGTTTGGTAATTAAATAAGATAAAGCTGGGTTTCTGTTTCAAATGTTAGGTCTTATAATTCTAACCATGGACTCAGAGTCTTGAAAGGATTTTTGATTTTTCATTTTTGAAGGTAGGACAAGTATGAATCAATAAACATTTTTAAATACTTGAATAATTTTTGGGTTGATCAGTTCAATGAATTCCCTCTGTAGCCACTTGCATTGTTGTCTAACTCTCTGTCAGAAAGATTTATCTAAATCTTAAAGAAAATATTTACTATCAAATAGGTTGACTGCTATGTGAACAAAGGTCTATTTTTACTATATATCTATGCTAACAAGACAAATCCTTCCTGAAATCAAAAAGAAGATAATGTCCATATGGATGACTAACCCAGATGATTTAAAAGTATAAGAAATGGCCACACAATGTAGACAGGGAAAATTAAAGAAAAGGCAAACCAACCAACCAAAAAACCCCAACAAAACCCAAAAAACCAGAGGTGCCTTTGCAAATGCTGGCTAAAGTGAATTACTAAAACAACTGTAATGTAAATACCTAAATTTGGATATAACAGGGCAAGTTCAGACAGTGGGATGATAGCAGTAAAGTGTAACAATCTAGGACAGAAAGGAAAGTGGAAAAGGATACATAAAGTGAGAAAAATTCTCTAATCAGTGGTCCCCGCTTAGAAGTCATGCACCTGACCAATGCATTTTGAAGGACAAGCCCTTTGTTTACAGTGTACTCATGTACAACTTCCCTCTTGAATAACAGGAGCATGGGATTCTTAATACTCTGGCATTTTGATAACATAGCATAGCATAACTGAAGCTACAATTCCATTTCTTCCCTGTTCCCTGCAACCTTTACTGTGAGTGCATGTACTTTTAGTGGACAGAAAGAAAATTAATATTTATGTTCTTCACATAAAAAACTTCTATAAAATAGAAATCCATTATATTTCTATACAGCAAATAATGAGACACTTCCACCCTTTAAAGGCTTTATTTTTTGATGATTTTTGTACCTTTTTTAAACCTAGTTCAATGTTTCCTCAAAGTTTATTTACAATATTCTTTTTACATGTATCTCATTTCTTTGGCGTTAAGTTTGAGCAGCACTAAGCTATGGTGTCCAAATACAGTACTGTAACATTGAATCCAGCCCTGCTATATTGAATAAGATAAACAAAAAGAGAAGGGAAAAAGAAAAGAGAGAAATGTCAGGGTTTTGTTTGCATCCCTTTAAAAGAATAGCATTCTGTAAATATTATGTCTTTACTTAACCTCCTTGGGCGACTGCCTCCTAGACTTTTCCCATTATAAGCTTTGCCTTCTCTTTTAGGTCTGCTCTGGCCATAATCAGAGTTTTGCAGTGCAGATATATATATATATATATGTTAATGAAACTAGTTTGTTCTGCAACACCACCAGAAAAATGCCTTCAGTCTTTGATCTACTATGACTCCCATTCCTGGCTCTTTAAATACGCTTCTTCAGTGCTTTTCTACCCAGTTGTTCCTATTTTTGGTTTGTGGATTTGGATACTTTTCTGAGATCTCCTTTGCACTTGTCTTAAACTGACTTCCTCACTTTTAATCTCAGTTCATTTCTTGAGTGAAAAGCAAAGTGTGTACTGGTGGGGTCCCATGAAATGTCCTTCTTTGTACTTGGCCTTTGAAAATTACTCATTGATTAATTTTTAAATGAATTCCACTATATCATCATGATCTTTCCCTGTCTGTATAGAAAAAAAATGTGCTCAGTGTCTTGTTAATTCAAGATATAACAGATCTACACTTAGCTGGGTTCATAGTTTAGACATTAGTGGGGTTTATAGCAAGACATTGTGATACATTAGAAGGGACATTTCTTTTCTTGAAAATATGCAAAACCACCTATGAAATGATGCTTTTTATCTTCAAGGCACATTGAATCTAGCTTGGGATATTTTAGTACTTTTATTTTATTGGAGTGAATATTAAAATAGTCAGGAGGGATCAGTTAGTGCAGTGCTGGACCCTCAGTTAAAAAGGGGTTAAGATTGCAGAAAAACTGGTGATTTGGATGTGCAGACAAGGAGAAAGAAGAGTGTTAAGACTAACTTTCTCTCTGTCAGTATGCAGTTCATTCTTCAAGAAAATTGTACAAGAAATTGGTGATCCACATCCTTTGTTTCTTCTTGTGTATACAGATGCACTGTGAACAGCCTGCATTAACTTACCAGCCAGGTGGGGCAGAGTATCCTGAATGCTCAGGTGTGTTACTCCATATAATGGGAAGCATATGACTGCTCTACAGAATTAAGTTAAGCTGTATACACATAAGCAGTGCATAGTTGAGCAATATACAATAATTATACAATATACATTAATTGGATGTGTAGTATTTCCTATCAACCAGACAAAATGATGTTTTGTCTGGTTGATATGAAATAAACACCTGCTGGGCAGTTGTGACTTTATTGTGTTGGGGCATACTGTCCAAGGGTATCTTCAAAACTAAGTCCACTTAATATATCTGTGATCAGTGAATCATGTTTCTCTGTTGTGAAAAAAAACTCTACAGAAGTACAGGAAAACTTGGAGCTGGCATACCTCATTATGAATGGTAATTCTGCACAGCACATCGGGGTCTGTGAGGAGGGGCTCATCTGATATTGCAGCAGTCAGAACTCACAGAAGCAGAAGGCATTTAAGATTGCTAGGTTTGAGTATCTACACCTTTCTCACTAAGAAGCCAAATATTTGACACTGCCTCCGCGCAAAACAGTCTCTCAGACACTTGTGAAGGAATGTTCTCTTCACAGCCCACCTTCCTTGGGTAAAACCCATACATTCCAGGAGGCTTTCTAAAAATTCTATTATTAAGTGGAATGTAATTAAAATTTTAAATATGTTCCATAGCATTAAGAAGAGCACATGTACTGTGCAAACTTCAAGACCTCAGTTTAACAATAATTCACAAAAATTATGTCATGCGGATGAAAGAGATGGTATTTTCACATGCTTTCAGTTCCTCATGGTCAAGGAATGCTTGTGTTTCCTAGGAATCTGTAATAGCAGTTCGGTGAAGCAGGGGTGCTGATGGAGCCTGAGAGACACAAATTGAAGCATAGATTTGAAGACCAAATTAAGTTTTGTCCCAGGTGTTAACAGCTAGAACATTGAAAACTCAGATAAATAAAGCCATGAATGCCACAAATGTTATTTATGGTCTAAAATGTGATGAAATGTTTTGTACAACTAAGCATCATATGTTGGCACTTTAACTGCAGCTAGTTCTTAATATGCTGACGCAAAACATTGTTATGGTCCTCTAATATCATTAGATAAAAGCGAGCAAAAGATACTCTACTTGATTCTTGCCATTCAAAAGTGTGGTTTCCTCTGTGTATTCCTCTTTTCAATTAAAAAGTTACAGGCAGGAGAAAACTCATCCTCAAAATTCTGTGTGTAGTAAGTTTAAACACAGTCTGCCACAAATTTTGTACAATTCTTCAACAAAGAGTTTTAATCTGAACTAAAGAACATGAAAGAAGTTATAGGACTGACTGAGTAAAACTTGTGATGTCCCTCAAATCACAATTTGTTTCCTGTTGCAGTTTAAAGTACTTTAAAGTAAATTACTTCTCCTGAGAAACAGATTATTATGTGTGGAAGAACAAGCTCAGGGAGGGAACATCATGATAGTACCAGACACTGTACCACAAATAAATAACTTGTGGATGAGGAGTGGATTTTGAGCTTTCAGGCAGCATGTCTGAAGCACGCCTGGTGGTGCCAGTGAATATTTGAAAATCAATATAGAGGTAATTTCTTTTGATGAAACTAGACTGGCATGATCCATTAAAGAATTTGAAAACATCAGAAAAATATTAATATTAATATTCACAATAATGAAATAAATCTTTAAATTTTAGCTAAAGATGGCTTTTCTTCATATTTTATGCATTGGGTTTTCACAGAAAGCCTCAATGAAATGTTCTTTTTTCTGATTTTATTTGCCACCAATGCTGCACACAGAACTGGGATACTTACAAACCAGTGACCATCTCTCTGCTGCTGTCTTGAAGACTTGGGAATTTTATTTGCGATTGACTTTTTTTCCTTTTCTATTTCCAGACTCCATCCCAACTCAGGCTGGTATTGTGACCTTTTCAGAGCTCTTCCTTTGCCTGTAATTAGCTCTGCTATGCTTCATTTGCATATGCACACCAGACATTTTCAATGCTTCATAGTAAAAATATATCTTACTGACTTCAGTAGGCTTTAGATCTGATTTCATGATCTAAGAGATTATTTCAGTGATTCTGTATCATATATTAAATGTTTCATTTACAAAATCCAATCTGCAGGTAGCTTTCATCTCATAATCCTGGACAACATTTTGAAAATGGATTCAAATAATAATGTAGCATTATTGTGTGCTGATCAATCACTGAGAAGGTCTTTAGGAACCACTTTATTTAAAACAGTAATTTGAATTCATATGGCTTTTTTCTGTGGAAATGTATTGGTTTTGCATGGCCTGGTTTTTGGCAGTGGGGAGGCCACAGTGGTGGCTTCTGTGAGAAGCTCCCAGAAGCTTCCACCATGTCCAGCAGAGCCAATCCCTGATGGATTCAATCTGAAGATGGACATGCTGCTGGCAAAAACTGGGCCAATTAGAGAGGTTGGTAACACCTCTGGGATAACATATTTAAGGAGAAAATCAAAACAAAGTCATAGGGTTCTTCTTCTAGTCAGAAAAGAGGAGGAGGTGAGGACATATGAAGGAAACATGCGAAGACACCAAGGTCAGCAGAAAAGGAGGGGATGGAGCTGCTCCAGGCACTAGAGCCAAGATTCCTCTGCAGGTAAAGCAGAAGAATGGTGAAGCAGCTGTGCCCTGCAGCCCATGGGTGCACAGGGAACGCAGAGATTCACCTGCAGCCCATGGGGAGGTGCCCATGCTGGAGCGGATGGATGCCTGGAGGAGGCTGTGATCCAGTGGGAGACCCAGTGGGGAGAGGGCCCTTGCTTCCAGGCTGGAGCAGCCTGTCCTTGGAGGAATGCACCCCATGGAAAGAGGGACCCATGCCACAGCAATTTTGGGAGAACTGTTTGACCGTAGGGAGAATTCACGTTGCAGTAGTTTTGGGAGGGCTGCTGCTTGTGAGAGTGGACCCGTGCTGGAGAAGCTCACAGAGAGCTGTCTTGCATGGGAGAGAGCCCACGGCCTCACAGGGGAAGGACTCCTCTCCTGGAGCAGAGGAAAAGAACCTTGGGTGATTAACTGACAAAAAACCTCACATCCTGTCTCCCTGTACTGTTGATGGGAAGGAGGGTTGGGGTTGGGGGAAAAGAGTGCTTTAAGGCCTTATTTTACTTCTCATTGTCCTCCTCAGATTCTGTTCATAATAAATTCACTTTGCAACTCTAAATTGAGCCTGTTTTTCCCTTGGAGTGTTTTCTCCTGTTTATTATCTCAATTCATGAACTCTTTATTTTTTTTTTTCTCTCCTCTACCCAGCTGTGGCAGGGAAAGGTGAGTGAGCAACTTTCATGGGTGCCTGGCACTGAGCCAGTGTTAAACCATGACAGGAACCCAAATTCGCATGCACAGTTTTCCAGGGCAAAATACAAGTGTGGAAAAGTGACGCACTGATTCACCTAGTGAAGTGATAGCTAGACAAAGAGCAGTGGATTGAAAATATTTCCTTAAGCTCAGTGACTGCTGTTACATAGGAGTGTGTTTCACATGACATAGATCATAGACAGTATGCCACATACAGCATGTATATTTTTAATGGTTTTAAATCCATCTCCAAATGCACATATTATGAGAGCTTTTGGTTTGTAAAGACATATATGCTAAATACCAAGTCAAAACAAAAACTGAAACAAACAAGAAAAAGTGGAAATAACCCAAAATCTTTGAAAGTAAGCACAAAAATTGTGCTATTTTGCTTTTCAGTTTGAGTCATTTTGAAATTGAAATATATTCTCTCAAATTGGAGATAATATTATTCTTTTTCTGAGCTAGCAAAAGCTTTTAAACTGAGGTGGAAGAATTAGTAGAGCAAAGGTCCAGAGCAGTATCTAAAGATAAGGCAGTAAGAAACAAAAAAGAAATCTTTAACTATCGTCTCCCTCCTGACAGTAATGTGCAAATTCAGAGTTGATTTCTCAAGAACAACTTGGAAAATGTGGGTTCACTCATTTCCTTTGAGGCATTTTAAAGCTTTACCAATGAGATTATTGTGGCTGAGTCTAAAAATAACTTAGGATCAAAGTGCTGAAGATTAAACACTATACAAAAGTGTTTTAAAAAAATAAATTTATATTTCCCATTTTGTGTTATTCAGAGATGACCACCAAACTTTAGCATACATTTACCAACTTTAATTTTCCTACTTAACATTGCTGGCTAAAATTTTGTGGTTAAGACTAACTAGTGTTAGTATTAGAATAACTTTTGTTCATTATTAGAAATTGTATGAGTGGCAAATGTTAATATGAAGAAAACATGAAAGGTAATGCTCAATATTATTCAATATTATTGTACCATAACTTTTATGACACTCTGTAGAGCTTAGTAGTCATTCACACATATAGATTTGTCTTATGGTCAGAAGTGGTTTTGTGTCTCAGGTAGTTTCATATTTAATAGGACACTCAGTTTCAGAGAGATTAATCAAACTACTTTTGAAACTGATATTTTCTCTAATATTTTAACACTGATACTGCATCTTTTCAGACTTTCGTTGGAAAATGTAATTTTTGTACTTCTTATTTTTTCATGCTTCTCCTTTGCTGTTTCCTTGCTATTAAATTACTGCTTCCCTTTAATCATAGTGTTCTGAAACAGATAAAACAAAATCATAAATCCAAGATATCAAATTCTTCTTTGCTAGTCTAGCTTGAGACAAGTTGTTTAGGCAATTTATATCTTCTTTGTTTCAAGCATGAAATAATATTATAGAATTAGGTCCCAAAGAAATTAATTCTCTTATGTAGATGTTACTTTTATGTTTATATCTTAAACTTCCGTAACTTGTGTGGTTTAAACTTAAGAGCCTAAATAAAGTTTACACATTTCAAATACATTTTTCTGTCAGTATCATATCACTCTCAACTTACCTAATTCTGATAAAGAAAATAGTCACTATTCAAAGGAAGAATAGTGAAATATAAGATATAAAAATTTTAACCATTTACATAAAAGACATAATCAAGAGGTTTTCTGAATATTCAACACTTCTAATATCAGGGCATTTATCAATTTATGTATATTTTACCACTGTTTCTTGGAAAAAATTAACTGAGGATATAATTTATCAATTTAACATAAAAAATTTTAATGGTGAAATAATCAAATTAGTTCAGGTGGACATAAAATTATGACAGATGCAAAAAAAAAGCTAGTTGCATGCTGAGTTCTCAGTTCACACCACTATTTTTTAATGAAACTCAGAAACAAATTGCATTCAAGGAAATTTATTGGCCCAAGTAGGAGTGAGAGGAAGTGAAAGCAAGAGAATGAAACTTGAATAGAGATGGAAAATTTGCCCATACTTAGCCACGCTTTTTACAGAAAAAGTTTTTGATACAGAGGTGTCTTTCTGAATAGTAAGTATAAAATAATCACTTCATATTTTCTATCAGGAAAAAAAAGCTGAACCATTCTCTAATTTAAATCCTTGCTGCCTTCTAGAGGAGGAAATGGGGGTTTTAGACTGAATTAAGTCAGGTCCACCTGGTCAATCCATAAAAAAATGATATAAAATGATATATTTTTATAGTATATTATAACTGTACAGTATGCTCTTCTCTGATACTGTGTATACTCTCATATTCTATCAATTCAAGGTAGGTGTTCTGCCTTTTCATTTAATAACTGTAATGTCATTAAATGTAAACACTGAGTAAAAGGATAATGTGATTTTTTACCTTTGTTGAAAATGTTCAAAATGCCAAAAAAGCCCTATATAATAAAAATTATTAAAATTAATAAATTATTTTTGTTTAATAATGCTTAAAACAAAAACTTTCTGTTCAGATCTAAACTGCTTATGTATTTATTTTGTTTTGTATTTTGTTTATATTTTCCCAATGTATGTTCATTGTTATCCTTCATATATAATTGTTCATAGAATTTCCACAAGAAAAACATCCATCACTTCTAAATGCTAGGAGATTTTACTCCATTTGTTCAAAGGCTGCATGAGATAATGTGTTAAATCTCCTAAATGATACAGAAAAGTATAAGGAATTATTTTCTTGCTAAAGACAGTAAAGTTTCTGTTTCATTTCAGAAAGAATTATAATTGATTGCTTTTTAGCTGGAAGGTGAGGACACTTGTGAATCTGAAGAGATTTCAGCAAATTTTAAGAAGTGTTTTCAGCCATGCTTTTCCATTTTGAAATCAAGATGGAAAATTCCACTTCTGTTTAATGTAATTCTATGTTTCTTTCTTTGGATCTGTTTATGTTTTTCCTATTGATTCAGCATATTGATTTAATGATCATCCAGACTTTTGATGGATTTTGGAGTTTGATGCTGAGTGGTCTTCAGCCATGAAGTAGAATAAAACAATCTTAATAGGAAAAGAAATAATTTACACTATATGTCAATAGTAGATCAGTAAGATCCAATTTTTCTAATCCTTAAACACAAGGTTTTATTGAAAAAGCTTTATCTCTTTGAAAAATTTAAACTTAGGTGCAGCAAAAGATAGAATCATACTTGAGAAAAATAGCTTTGCTGTAAGATATTTGAGACCTATTTTATTATTCAGGTCTGTAAGGTGAAGTGAAAAAAGTTCTCTTTTTAATTAGCTGATCACTGTATAAACAAGCATGTTTAGAACAACATGACAGAAGTCCAGTAGTCACTGATTCATTTAAGCTGTCATGATAGTGGGGATCTGCATAAGAATGGTCACTTTCTCCATCTCTTTTTGGCATTATTTGGCTAGACAAAAATGAGAGGTGAAGGAAGAATACACAGTTCTTTCCCACTCTCTTTCATTGAGATATAACTGCTGCCATTAGCTGTAATCCCTGAACTTTTTCCTGCAAATAAAATCAGGCAGATTTTCAAATTCTGAGTAATTTCCAACCCAATGATGAGAACAGTGCCTGTACTAATTACCAGTTATGCAAATGCAGAATTACTTTGGACTGTTATTGCAGATTAGCAGAGACATTAGCCTTAGTGAAACAGAAAAATTCCAATTACAAAAGAAACATGGTTTAAAGCATCAGCATGAAGGTAAAGCGAATGGTTCCAGGAGGTATTAGGGAGCTAGTGTTGAATTCACTAATGTTTGTTATGTGTCCATCAGTTCACAGTTCACTGGGTTTTCTTAGGGCAAACAGGATGACCAGCATCTAGGAGGTCAGAGGCGAGTCACAACTTTCACCTCTGTTTTATGGAGGTTACTTGGGGATCTGAGGCTGAGACAAATTACAGATGGTACCTAAAAAGCTGTGTGGAAAGGTAAATGTATTTGGTGATAGAAACATGTTCTCTGATGCTCAGTATGGCACCATCTTTCCAGAGAAACCACAGAAGTCTTCTGTGATACAAAACATAATGACACAGAGCACATTCTCATATTCAGAGATTCGTGAGGACTCGGAACTAGTCTGTGCTGACACTCTCCCTTGAGGAGGACACTCTTACTACTGATATCACTGCCAAGAAATCAGTGGAATATATCCAGATGAAAGATGAGTATTTCTCTGAATATCTAATGCCGACAAAAGAATATTTGGTCAGCATTATACAATTTTTTCTGCTACTTATGTCCTCTAGTTACTTCTAAGCACATATTCAGCAAAACCTCTAGCCAGTGGTTATGTTCAGTTGTCTTTGGATCCCAAATCATAAACCACAGTAACATGTACAAAGTTATCAGAAGGCACCTGTACGAGTATCATTCTCCTTGTTCCAGTCCTTGACTTCCCCCTTGTGTGAGGAGGGGCAGGCACTGATCTCTTCACTCTGTTGACCTGTGACAGGATCCAAAGGAATGGCCTTAAGTTGACTCAGGGAAGGTTTCTGTGGGATATCATGAAAAGTTCCTTCCCCCAGAGTGTGGTTGGGCACTGGAGCAGGCTCCCCAGGGCAGAGGTCACAGCATCAAGCCTGTTCAAGGAGCATTTGTGCAATACTCTCAGGCACATGATCCTGTGCAGAATCATGAGCTGAACTCAATGATCCTTCTGTGTCTCCTTTAACTCAGCTGATTGGAATTGGGTGATTCTATGTTATCATTTCTTTGCTACATGTACCATTTTTTCTTTTTGGTATTGCCTATTTCTAAGACCAAACATATTTGATGACCTGCACAGCATAAAGCATCCCTTTCAAGAATAGCAGATATTAAAACTTTTAAAATGAGAACTTTCTTACAATCCACTCTAAATTTAGTAACAATTCATAACTCCAAATGAGATTTGGAAACATGAGGTTGAATTATCAGTCACTGAATAAGCACATTATACTTCCAGTGTTGTCAAGCATAGAGTAAGGAGCAAGGGTCTGACCCTTACATAAAATTTGAAAACTACAGTCAAATATATTATATCAACTCTCAAACGAAACTCATAGTAAGACCTAATATTTTTAAAGACTGAATGTGAATAATAAAAGAGAGGAAATATAGTAAAACTCAATAAGCTTCACATGCTTTTTCCTAATAGAAGAATAATTCTGATTTATAAAGTCTGCTGTGAGAGGAGAAAAAGTACACAGCCAAGCACATTCTTAAATAGCTCCCAAAAGCTTTAGCTTTCTCTTGTGAATCATTCAGCAAGAACAATAAATTTTCAAAGAGCTTTCATGCTATTTTTGATGTCTTTAAAAGTATAATAGGCACTTAATCTTCAGAATGCTCTTTGTTTGCAAATTAATTTATTATAAACTGAAAGACAAGTTACAGTAAGCTGATATTTCCCCAAGATAGAGTTTATACCTTCACAAACTGTCTAATGAAAGGATGTTTCCCATATTCTTAGATTACCTTTCACAGGAGTTTTACAAATTAACTTTCAGGGGAAATAAATCCCACCTCATGAATTCCATACCTATTAATTTTTTGATGTTATAGGTCCAGCAACAAAACCCAGACTGAAATCTTCCATTTCACCAAGTGATCAAAAACTCTATCTCTACAGAGCTGATTTACCAACATAATGAATGTAACAAAGGTTAAGCTTTTTCTGTATGGTGTCGGAGCTCTAAAACCATGGGGAAAATCTAATTCAGTAATAACATTGTCCCTGCTGACAACTTTTTTTGAGAGACTAGTTAAAATTATTTTAAATTTCAAATTTCCACATTTACTTTCTTATGAAATTAGCCTTGAATGTATCTGTATAAATTTTGAATTTGTACTTAAAGAAAATTGAATGTGTATCCAGTAGGTTTTAAATTATAACTGCATGACCATAACTTCAAATATGTTCTTAGGGACAGGAGTAGTGGGAGTTAATATTTTCTGACTCTGCATATGATTTTACTATCCTTACATCATTTATCCTCCCCTAATAAATAGACTCAAAGAATTGAAGGATAACCTTTTTTCTCTTTGTTCCAGCAGATACAGTCTAGAAACATGCTTAATTTGAAGAACAAACATATGATGTGATAAGTTTTGTTAAGTATTTAATTAATAATGAATAGCTAGATTGACGTTTTTGTGAGTTTGAGAATGGGATATAGAGATAATATTCAACTGTAAATAAATAAATAAATATAAATAGATCAGAAGTCTTTATACTAAGATAAATTCCTCCCATCATTATAGTAAATGGCTAGTCTACGAAGCACATTAATATGTAAGCAATTTCTAGATAACTCAGCAGAGGACATGATCAGTTTCTTGTTTGGCAATTTTGAGAAACAAGTGGATAAATAAAATTTGAAATAAGTAGAAAGGAAAGAGGCCAGTGGGCCTATAGTGTTGCTGAAATGAATAAGCCTGAATTTAACTGTTGACACATAACACACTATGTGTCCAGCATCTTTGGGGATAGGTTAAATTCAATTTGTCTCTGCAGCACATGATTTTATAAGAACACAAGGAATACTGTGATGGTTTTGCATTCATTGATATTTGGTGAGGGGGGGAAGAAGCCACCCACAGAAAAAATTTTTCTGAGAGGAGCTGCTGAGAGCTTCCTCCTTGTCTAACAACACGTGTTTTAACTATAGACACTTTGTTAAACCACTTGAAAGCCGAACACACCTCTGTGAACACATATGTAAAACAAACAAGGCCCAGGATTTTTCTCTTTTTCTTCCGGCTTCATCGGGCCGGGGGTCCCGGCTGGGTCCGGCCCCAGCAGCTGCCGGGCAGGGGCAGGGAGGCCATCGGCCACTGAGTCCTGGCCTGGCTGCTGGGATCCCGGCCCTCTCCCCAGCATGGCAGGGGCAGGGAGGCCATCGGCCACTGAGTCCTGGCCTGGCTGCTGGGATCCCGGCCCTCTCCCCAGCATGGCAGGGGCAGGGAGGCCATCGGCCACTGAGTCCTGGCCTGGCTGCTGGGATCCCGGCCCTCTCCCCAGCATGGCAGGGGCAGGGAGGCCATCGGCCACTGAGTCCTGGCCTGGCTGCTGGGATCCCGGCCCTCTCCCCAGCATGGCAGGGGCAGGGAGGCCATCGGCCACTGAGTCCTGGCCTGGCTGCTGGGATCCCGGCCCTCTCCCCAGCATGGCAGGGGCAGGGAGGCCATCGGCCACTGAGTCCTGGCCTGGCTGCTGGGATCCCGGCCCTCTCCCCAGCATGGCAGGGGCAGGGAGGCCATCGGCCACTGAGTCCTGGCCTGGCTGCTGGGATCCCGGCCCTCTCCCCAGCATGGCAGGGGCAGGGAGGCCATCGGCCACTGAGTCCTGGCCTGGCTGCTGGGATCCCGGCCCTCTCCCCAGCATGGCCACTGAATTAAGCCCAAAGGCGGCTTTGCAGCCCGTGCAGAAAACAGCCCGCGGCTGGAATTGAACACAGCAGAGGCCAGAGACAGCCGTGCAGCCGGAGCGGCCCTGACACAGCCACCTCAGCACAGCCTGAATATCCACCACCACGACTGCCTTGGCCGCCGCCCAGCAGGGATCACATGCCAATCTGCAGACCCAGGGTGAGATCTTAACTCTTTCAGTGCATAGATAAGATTTGCAAACCTTCAGTCCTCCCTTGTGTGGGAAGAAAGGACAGTGTGAGAACACGTAGAGGAACACCAAGGTGAATACACCAAGGTCAGTAAAGAAAGACTCAAGTCCCATATGGCAGGATAATGAGGAAAATGCCTTAAGTTTAGGCTGAAATTCTTATGTAAGGCTATGGAATAGATATAATTGATACATCAGACTCTTTTTCTCCTGTAACTCATTGAAAAGTATTGGGGATGAAGTGTTCAAATTGTAGATATGAGCAAAGGCCATCTATGCTAAAGCAAGCAGATGCTGAAGTAGCTGTGACCCCGTGAGAAGTTTGAACAGAGAGAGAGAAGAGGGATGAAGACCCAGTGCCACAGGGAAAGAAGATCTCTCAGAGATGAAGATGATCTCAAAGATACATAAAGAGAACGTTTGCTCTTGAGCAGCTTATCCTTAAAATAGTACCCCATAAATTGACATGGCCCATAAACACAGCCGTGGGAAAGCTGTGAAAGATGGGAGGGACTCCACAATTGCAGATTCCTGGGCAGCTGCTATTCATGGAATTTGAAAACCACAAGAGAACTGTTTTCTCGTGGAGAAGTCTTCATGGCATGGCGGGGGAAACTTGTTTCCCTAAGTGAATTGAACACGGACTATTTATAAAGTGATAAACTGACTGAATTGTTTCTGAATATTATTAGTAGGAAAGAAAAGGTTGTAGGGGAGAGGAGAACTGTTTAAAGGTTTTATTCTGATTCTTATTATTCCTTCTTGTAGTTACTCTTACTAAACTTTTCTTTATATGCTTTTAAAATTTACAGTCTGCTTTGCCTTCCTCCTAATCCTATCTCACAGCAGAAAATAAGTATATTCTAGTGGGGCCACTGGCATTTAGCCAGCACTGAACCTATCACACATAGAAAAATTAAAACACACCATATCTTTGCAGCAGGAGACAAGGGATACCAAATTCATCTCTGAGACAAATACTGAATTCTGGACTGTGTGTTAATGCATTGTTTTTCTTATTCTCATGGAAACTGGTCAGACCTCAGTGAATCTTCTGTCACTGTGAATGCTCCACTGAGTTATCAGTTTTCATGAGCAGTGAATCTCCCTTGAAGTTAAAAAAAACAAAAACAAAACAAACAAACAGAAAAACTCTCCGAAGTAAACTTATTGTTGTGTCTGGGGCTTCAATCATTCTTACTCAGCAATGACATTTTGAGGAGACTGTATCACCATAACTGAAATGTTCTGTACACATCAGCGTGAGTTCATTGAAGATTTCATGTAGACTTCATTTCATGTAGACTTCATTTGATGTAGACACAATACACAAAGGAATGAGGGACTAAATACCCGGCCTTTTAGAAAGACAGTTGCCCATCATGTTCTCTGGGTGCATTCTTTTCACAAAATGTTCTGCAGGCTCAACCTTGAAGCCTAAAAAGAGAGTAGAATCTTTAATGACTCTAATCTATCCTGTATACATAAAAGGAAGGCTAAATATTTAAAAATAGCATTTCTTCTCTAAGAAATTTATGAGACTTACACCAGGTGGGTGTGTAAAACATTTGTTTAGAATCTAACTCATATGTCCCTTGCAAGCTGCATGTTTGCAGTCTGTTAAGAGTAACGCACATCATCTCTCTTGAGAAGAAAAAGGAAAGATAGGCTTTTTTTTTTGCTTTTTCAATCAAACATAAATTCAGATAGGAAATTGTACAAGTATCATCAATGAGTTTCTGATTAATAATTAAATAAGTAAATATTACTAATATTTTCTTCCTTCTCTTTTTCACTCTGTTTAGAGTTGTTGACTATACTCAGAAGCAATAAATAGAAAAGTGAAATGCTAAGAGCTTGGACTATCTCCTGAAATGATCAGCTGTTCTCTGGGTGCATTATTGATGTTGAAGTGTCCTCTATAAATTGGGTAAAGGCCTTCAACTTTCTTAAAATTTGTGCCAAGCTGTTAAGATGGTAACAAAGATGCTATTGAGATGATAATGAATTGCTTTCAGTACACCATGTGTCATACTCAAATCTATGTTTGGCTGTTTCTAGTCTCTTGAGCTGCATATCCACTTGATCATCAAAGAAAGATGTTTCCTTTCATTTATTTATGCCTTTATTAAATAATTCAATGAAAATGACACTTTGTATTTGTTTTGTCTAGCCAGTAAATCCATGTATTACAAAAAAAGAGAAGTGACCTGTGTTTATTTTGAAATAGACAGGAGTCTGTGAAGTATTTTACATATTTAGAGTCCCAGAAGTGAATGATAAATTAAAAGAGATAAATTATTCATAGTTGTAGCAGGCTTAAAAATGAAAGCTTATAACCAGAAGGTCCTGTTCCAGCAAGGACATAACAAAAGCATAAGTAGTTTCCTTGAAGTCAGGCAAAGAAGCCCATGTTTAAGTGCCTTTCTGGAAAAAAAATCAAAATTAGCAACAGAGCAAAATTAGAGAATTAATATCTGCTTAATGCAAAGAGTGAAAGAAAGCACTGAGTATATAATCAGGGAGTGTAACTGATTGATATGATGGGGGAAAAGCATTAATGAGACATCACGCTTTCTTATTTCAGAAAAGAGGAAGTACAAGGCTGTGTAGTGATAGGATAAGGGGGAATGGTTTTAAAGTGAAAGAGAATAGGTTTAGATTGAATATTAGGAAAAAATTCTTTATTGTGACAGTGATAAGGCCCTGGCACAGGCTGCCCAGAGTTGTGGGTGCCCCATCACTGGAATTGTTCACAGCCTGGCTGGATGGGGTTCTTTCCAATGTGGTCTAGTGGAAGGTGTCCCAGGGAGATTGGAGCTTGGTAACCTTTAAGGTCCCTTCCGATCAAAGTGTTTTATCAATCTATGATTTTCCATGAAGAATAAAGGAAAACTGTTTCATTCCTTGTCTGTTCATTCTCTCCCATTACATCTTACCGGCTGCTAAGACCTCATGGAGGGAATTTGCACACAAGTCAGAAATCACAGTTCTCTGTGTGACCTTGTGTCTGCTCCAGTCTCCACGCTGTAGATCTAAACTGGTTTTGCAGACAAAGATCCGTTAAACTGTGAATATATTCTCTAAGCAGAATAAATCCCATAGTCTTAGTTAATAAAAGGTTAAATAAAAGCAGAATAAACTGCATACTTTATAGCAAAACATTCAGTATTACTAACCTGAATATTTTAGAATTGTCGTCTTTGATTCCAGAAAATAAAATCTGATAGAAGAAAACATTGTATTGATACAGTCATATGGAAGAACAATTTTTGAGAGAAACTGCAGATACATTACACATTCATAAATCATACCTATACTACAAGAGGGTTAAACAGCTATTGATGCTTGTACAAATCTGGTTTACACTGTCAGTTTGAGTGTTATTTTCCCATGCTGAAAGTAGGATTTTGGTGCACTGCATTAATTGTGGTGGTTTTGCCCTTCTGCTCCATTGTCACTTATTATCTAGGCATCATGCACATTTAAGCAAAAGCTGTTATAGACTTGTAAATCAGTTACTGGTTTGTCACAATCCCATACCCACTGACTTCTATAGAAATGCCAGAAGCAGATCCTCAACATTTTTCAGCAGTGGACAGATGAAAGGACATGTGTTAGTCTATGTCCCATATGTTTAATATGCCCCATATGGTTAATCAAGTGAGAACTTCTTTGCTGTATTATCTGGCTGTAAATAACTGAGGTTTTATCTACACTTAAAAGTCTTACTACCACAGTTATGAATGGTAGGAGTGAGAGTGGAAAGGTCATCTGATAATTGAGAAAAAATTCAGACAGAAGAGCACTTGTGCTTAAAAAAAAAAGTTTATTGCATTAGAGAAACTGCTTTGTGATGAGTTGAAATTGAGTTGAAATACGGACTCTAAGAAAGTTACAAAGAGGAATAGAAGAAGATATGTCTGCAAGCACATTCAGGGCCATCTGTGTACAAGGTGATGACATGAAAAGGTCTGGAATGTTGATTCTTGGTGTTAGCTGCTCTGGGAAATGCAGGCTGGCACCTAGAAGAAAAAAGATGTCTGTGGCATCAACTCAGTTTACCAGAGAGCGTTGCTGCAGGTTTTGAGAGGGTTGTGTGTATATCAGAAGTGTACGGTGCAACACGCTGGCATTTTGCTGCTAATTTGATAGCAACCTGTATAATGTTAATGCCATCATGCCACCAACATTTTTGCACGTAAAAGAACAAACTTTTAGAATGTATGAGGACTTTAATGGCTTTCTGCTGTTTCTTGTCACAGTAGAGGTGGATGCAACTGCGTGTTCAAACAGCAATGGCCAATTCTTATTGAGTGCTGTTCCCCTTATATAGTTTTGCAAGTCCACACAGTTAGTCTGGTTGGCTGAATTAGTTACCACCCTAATTGCCCCCTAGTTGGCTAACTGGCCAATAGCTCCCCGCATCTCCAGTGGCCTAGACCGGCTCCCCAGTGGTCCAAATTATTGGAGTTATATAATTACTAGTTATATAATTAGTTATATGTTAGTTAAATTATTATAATTAGGATTATTTGTAACAGTGAGACCTCCAGGCCAACTGATAGTCACTACAATTCCTCCTTTCCATTTTTAAAGGCAGGTGTCTTGTAGAAAGGATAACAGACTTACTTTCTCCTCAGTATGAACTTATATGTTGCTGAAACTCCTGGATTTATTGTCCATGAACTAGAAAATTTTGCATATTGTAGGCAATAAAGGTATGCAATTTACTTTTCGCATTCTTGGGCAGAGCTCAAAGAGGGTTTTTTTCAAGCCAAGAAAGAGCCTCTGACCAATCACACCGAAAAAAAGAAAGCTGAATAAGTAACTGTCCACACAGAAAGATTTTGTATGAAATAGTGAACGACATCATTGTCTCTGGTACCACTCCTTTGAGCTGCAGAAATAGTAGAAAAAGAAAGTAACTTTTTGTAACTGTCAATTTCTGATGGAAAGGTGTAACACCTATAAATCTGTGCTGGTAAAGTGCCTACCTCATCTGCACCTACCCACCACACAGACATGTAAAGCAAGGTAAAATCAGAGAGGCAATAGACAAAAACTCATAGGTTCTTAAAAAAAATTTCAGTGTGAGAGATGTTGTGAAGATGTCATCAGGTAGAAAAGCCTCAAGGCTAACGTCAAGGTGTTTTGGGAATTAAGCCATTAATAGTGGATCCCGTCTGACCACTGCTTCCCACCTCTTTCAGAGAATATCCAATGCTGGTAGACATCAACCTACTCTTTCTAACCTGCATTTCTCTTGCAGTTGCTAAAGACTACAAATTGAGATATTGAAAAAACATAATTTTTATGTTTCTAAAATGAACTAAAGATGAAAGGCAAATAAGGTAAGCTTAGAAAAACTCTGGTTTTAAGATTTTTTTTTCAAAGGATCACTGCTTCTGTCATTTTGTATTCACACATTTTAATGTAAATGTAATTTAAATTGAATCCAGTGCTAAAAAGATACTACATATAAAAGCCAAAGTTTTTATTTCCAAAATTCCTTGCCTGTTGTTATTGCATGCTTTAACTAGTTAAAAAATCAGTTCCTTTTTTACTTCAATACAAATATGGAAAATTGTTACTTATTACATAAATCACAATGCTCATGTGGGAAATTTTTTTCTTAGATCAGTGCAGCATTTGCAAACAAAAGTGGAGATAGGCTATTAGACATAAAAATAAACAATTTTTAAAAAAATACAGATTTCCTTTTCAAAAGGAAATCCTAGCTGCATTTGTCAAAACATACTCAGCTTTTTGAGAGACATAATGCCCATAATTCTGTTCTGGACTGCCATACGAGCAAAAAGATAATTTTGCTATTGTTGTTGGTTTGTGGCTTCACATACATGATGACAACAGGAGTAGGTACAAGTCAAGTGAAGAAATATCCCACATTTAATTTAATTTTATCTGCTACATCTGAACAGGAAAAGAACATCTGGAATTCCTGTATTTCCTCCAAGTCAAAGGAATGTGGGGTGTGTGTGTGTGTGTGTGTGTGTGTGTGTGTGTGTAAAAACATTTCCTGTGGAGCACTCTAAGAGCAACAAGTACTGGGATTAGGATTGCTGATCAGAGTGTTTTACACCTCTTTGTGAAATAAATGTGTTCCATACATTTCATAACTTACATTTTGTTGTGTTAGTTTGTTGTGGGTTTTTTGTTTGGTTGTTTTTTTTTCCTTTTTGTGATCCCCAGTTGATTCCAAACAAACTCAGATGTGTTCAGAGAGCAGTATACTGAGAGTAAGTCTGCACCACACTCTTTAATGATACCTCAATGCAAGGTTATTGTCGAAGAAACGGTGATGGTGTGGAGCTTGGCATACTTGAGTAATGTTCCGAGTCCCACAGACAAATAGCTGGAATTTCCTCTGTGCTATGGGTGTAGTAACAAATGTATTTTAGATTTAGCTCTGGTATGATGACAAAATTTACAAACTCACTTCTGCCAGCAATAAGAATATGTGTTTTAAGGCTTTAAGGATAGGAATTAATAACAAAACAACCACACAACACCAAAAAATCCAAAATCCAGCCAGCATAAAAATGTATTTCTGTCCTTAGCTTAGGTAGGACATACCTTAGTAAAGGTAGAATTTTTTTTTGTGGTGAGAATTAATGAAAATATTCTCATTTCTAATGAAAACTGATGAAAAGCTTCTCAGCAGTATTTGAGATTCCATCAAAAATATTTCACTTAAAAAGTGAAAACAGAGGCAAATTTTCAGAATTTATAAAACTGTCTCATTTTAATGTGTTATTTTACAATGATCTTCATAGTCTTCAGTTGGCTTTTGACACTAAATTTTATTCTTTCCTGTCCTAATAAGGATTATGAACTTAGCTTCCATATAATGACTTTAGATTTCATAGTGAGGTAAAAAGAGAGTTCTGTTGTTCTGAATTCAGTAGGTTGATTTATCACTTGCATAGTTATTACTAGGAAATGTATTGCTTGCACGTGTAACACGATTATCTATTTGTAGTAGTTTGTCAGGGGCATAGGTGACAGTGCGTGTTTGGAGAGGAATAGGATGGGATTTTAGAAGAGCATGAAGAGATAAATTATCAATGCATACCTTTAAAAAAAATTGAATAAAATCTTTCAACAGTCACCATCAAGACTATGAAATAAATTGCTTTTGAATACTTTTGTAGCCGATGTCAGCCATCTTACTTATCACTGAACAAGCTACATTTGAACTAAGCAGCTCAGCTTCACTGAGGGATGAAGTTGCTGATTGAACACAGGTGTAATGGTTGATATACTGTCACATGGTTCTGATGTTAACCTAAGATCTTTGTTGAAATACTTATTACTGATGGCACCAAATGTAATTGCTAATTTTCTGCCTGAATGGTTACATATTTTCTCCAAATCTTAAGAGTTATTCATCCCTTTTTCACTGCCCATTTCTCAGTGTTTAAGGCAGATGTGTCACTGGTCCACAGACTGGTAATTGAACCTGTCACTTGCAATCTACTGACTTCATTCCTCAGAAATGTATCCACTGCTTCATTCGCCTTCCTGCTTATTTTTCTCTAGGTATAAGTGTCCAGTTTAAATCTGCATAAACAGATATTCACTGCTTACTTTACAAATCTGTGGTCACAGAGCAAGGTATTCAGAAGCATTCTGGCCTGATTATTGGTTTGGATTCATTGAAGAACCCTTGTTCAAAATAAAGTGTCCACTACTAGGCTAATCTTAAAGCGCATCAATTAATTTGCAAGAGTTAAAGTAAAACTAGGTAGAAATTATTATTCAAGAATGTGGTACACAAAATTCAGGCCCACTGAATTTTTTCAGTCTTCCTGAAATCTGTATTATATGAGTGATTTTTGCTTAAATGGATGGCTACATTTATACTGTTTTTGTGACCAGTGCTCTCAATGGTAGTACAAAGAACAAGTGTGTCTGCAAAAACTTATAATAGGAATTCTGTAAAGTAATGAGAACCACACAATAAAATAATCTTGAAGTGATTATCTACATAACAGTAATTGGGCGTTTTTAGGCTGTAGACTGCTGTACAGGTGAGTACCTTAATAAATTCATTTTTGATAACGTTCCTTATTCAATGACAAGCAAGGCCAGAAAACTGAAAACGCAAAATCACTAATAGTACATGATTCAAGCAGAGTTTATGCTGATTTTTTCAAGTGTAAACTTTCTGAAATGCTCATGAATGTTCAACTCAAGTTTATCTATCTATCTATCTATCATCTATCTATCTATCTATCTATCTATCTGACAGTATAAAAGAAATCAACTCAGAAAATACTGAGGCAATACAGACAGTCTGAAATACAAAGCAGTACTACATGCAGTGTCTAAAAAATTCTTTTTGAAGTACTGCATTTGGAAGATGTTTCACTGTCTCATCAAAAATATACAGACTTGCACAATGGTTTACACGTGAAGAAGTTATCTATGCAAGGTTTGAAATAGTTAATATTAACTGAATGGATTTCTTTAGCATTATTTCAATATGCTGTCAGTCACTTACCAAGGATCCCTCTGTCCTAAACGTGGAAGAATCTCTTAAATTCAAGCAAGGAATCTCCTGCTTCGAGAGGCATGCCTGTGCAAAGGGCGAGTCACCTGATGTGCACTACAGTTACAGCAAGAAAGAACTCAAACTGGTCTCATCCAAAAATCTGTCATTGTTACTGAGTCTCATCACCTGGAAGAAAACCCTGAGAAGCATCCTAACTCCAGGGGAGAATACCACCATGCAACCACACTGCCTAGAAGAAAGAGCTCAAATCCTCAGTTAGGCAGGAATATTTGCAGAGTAAAGCAGATGGCTCATAGTTGAATTGCACGCCATAGAAGTACCCACAAGACTCCTTGTGCCCATAACTTTCTTTATTCCTTGATAAAAGAGTCTTGGAAAAGCCATACACTATTCATGTGTTAACTTCATGATCAGTGTTCTGAGTTCATGAGCATGGACCCTCGCTGGGTCACTCTGCTCCTTTGTGGGTTCCCTAGAGAGTGATTTGCACATGTATGGCTTGGGATTTTACCTTCTTTGAAAGATGTACTAAACTGGTGCTTGTTTGGTTAAGGAGTCCAGTGCATCTGTCACACTACATAATACTAAAAAATGTCTGAATGAAAGATGGGAGAAATTTAGTAATAAAAGTATACTGCAAGGCTTAATGAATAAAAAAATGCACTTTAATATTTCCTCAATGTCTCCTGTATGTTTCTTCTACGCTATTTTTGAAAGAGTATTTCACAGTAGTAATGCCATCTATAAATAGTTTTTTTTAAAGTACAAGACATTAAGAAGGCTTAACTGTTAACTTTAATGTCATTTAAAGAAGAATCCCTCAGTCTTCTCATGTTAAAACCTTCTATCACTCTCTCAGAATGGGCTCATACTCAGTGGTTGGACTCTTAGAAATTCTGCTCTCTACAGGAAACTTCCTCAAGAAACATTTAAATCACTTTGAAATGTACTAACAATGATACTGAGAGGTGAATAAAACCATCCTGGGAGAGCACTTTCATCCTAGCAATACTTTATTGTACACTGAGATATTTTACCACTTTCCAATTAAAATTTTCAAGCTTAATTGAGTTGAATCTAAATGGGTTGGAGTGAGCAGGGTTGACTGATGTATTGTACAAAGGAAAGATTACTTTGTGGAACCAATGAATGTAATATTTTTATATAATTTATTATATTTTTAATTATTTATTTTTTTACTAAATTTGGGATTTTTTCAATGAATTTTAGGAATGCAGAAGGAAAAGGAATATGAGATGTGAGGATCACAGGCATGGTGACATTGTGAGAGACTTCAATACAAAAAGACAATTCATACCAAATAAATATATAACTTAGGACATGTTTTTATTTAGTTGAAATGTTTTTAATTTTACAAAAGTTTATAGTGAAGGATTTGAAATAAAAGAAAATAGATTGCTTCAGATTTTAATTTTTTATAAATTTCCATCATTTGAGTTTAAATCTCAAATGCAGAAGAAGCTGCAGATGCAGAATTATTCCTGTTTCTTCTTCCAGTTAACTGTGTCCTACCAGGGTGAAAAGTCCTATCAAAGACAATATCCCTGGGTTATATTTAGTTGTACTACATCACTGCACATCCTTTGCCAGCCATGATGAACAGTACTATAGTAAGACGCCATTCTTACATTAGGTAAACATTTTTTTTCTGAAGTTAGTAACTTCTTGTGCTACAGAGAGATTTTTCAAAGTCAGTTAAGCATTTGTTTAGAGGTATTTATCCTGAGATTCTTCAGCTTCTGTGAATTTTGCACGAAACTCTTCAAAAATCAACAAACACCAGGCTCCTGGTTTGCCAGACTGCTCTTTTTCCGAAAAGATGTAATGTGTATTAAACACTTGCAACACTCTCCAAGAAGATTGAAAGGGAAACTCTAATTGTATCTATTCAGTTGTGGAAATTTGTGATCTGGCACAAATGACCTGACAAGAAATAAGAAGCCCAAGCTACAAGAAGGGATTAAACTGGCTGAAGGAAGATATCAGAGGCAGAATAGATTCTTGCATGGAATGAGGTGTTGTTTGATGTTGAGATAGTAAAATTCATCAGCATTGTCTTGTAGTCATCCTGGAATGGGAGCACTCAGGATCCCAAGCTCTGGGCCTGCTATTGGGCAGCAGAGCTGGGCTGGGGGATGGACCCACGATTGGGCTGAGGTACCCCATAAAACTGATTTCAGGATTGGTGCTGATTGCAAGTATGATATCCTTATCTCTAAACTGGAGAAGCATGATATCCTTATCTCTAAACTGGAGAAGCATGGATTGACAGATGGACCACTCAGTGGATAAAAAATTGCCTGGATGGCTGCACTTAAAGAGCTGCTGTCAATGGCTCAGTGTCCACGCGGAGATCCATGGTAAATGGCATTCTTCAGGGTTGGGTATTAGGAGTGGCTCTTTAACTTCTTTTTCAGTAACATAAACAGTGGGATCAGTGCACTCTTAGCAAGTTTACTGAAAATACCAAGCTGTGTGGTGCAATCCACATGCTGGAGGGAAGGCATGTCAGGAAAAGGAACCCTGACAAGCTTCTGACTTGACCCCATGTGAACCTCATGAAGTTCAGCAAGGACAAAATCCTGCACCCAGCTTGGTGCAACAGCACGGTCAAATACAGCCTTGAAGGAGAATGGAGTACCTAAAGAGGGGCTACATAAAAGCTGAAGAACTTTTTAGGAGGGTATGCAATGATAGAACAAGCGACAATTGCTTTAAACTGAAAGAGGATAGATTCAGGTACTGGGGAGAAATTCTTTACTGTTAGGGTGATGAGGGCCTGGCCCAGAGAAACTGTGGATGCCCCATCTCTGGAAGTGTTCCAGGCCAGGGTGCATGGGGCTCTGAGCAGCCTGATCTAGTGAAAGCTGTTCCTGCCCATGGCAAGGGAGTTGGAATGAGATGATCTCTAAGGTACCTTCCAACTGAAGCCATTCTAAAATTTTATGAAGTGTATATAAAGAAACCATGACATATTGGTAGTAGACTCCACGTCAAACAGCCTAATGTGGTTAGATTCAGCCCAATATACAGCTAGTTAAATTTTCTTTTTATATTTAAGCACTAATATGTGTTAATTTCACCTTGAGGTGGATCATAAAATTTCCCAAACATGTTACCTAAAACAAGTTTTGGTTTAAGTATATATATCATGGCTAGATCACACTCTGTTTGCTCTGCCTATGTGTGTTCAGAGCTTTTATGATCATGAGAACCTGCCTAAATAGCAGCCTCAAAACTTTATGAGACAACCTAATTATTTTATTTGAATATCGTCTTCACAATTCATTTGCTGCTGGTAGGCTGGCATCTCATCATAAAGTAGATGGTGCTAATTAAATAGTCAGTTAACATTAACTTCCTTTATTTAACTAGTAATGATCAGATGGAACAGTAGGATCCAGCTATATTAAATGCCTAATAAAAGTCTTACACATGCACCATTTACAACAAGAAGTGTTATCCAACCTTGGAAACTATACATTTTTTTTTCCTTTTTAGTTATTCTGTCTAATTTACAGAGTTTGCACTGATGATTAAGAAATATGGCACATTTAATTAATTAGCTTTTTGTCTTGAAAGACTATAATTGAAATTCTCTTTTGTTTTCAAATGGAGAAATAAATATTGTGTTCTGGTTTTAGTTCGTAACACATATTTATCCCCACTAGTCCCCAAAATCCAAAATTCAAATCTGAATGATTGACAGAATTCACTAAACTTAAAAAATACATATTTAGTATTTACCTTGAACTAAACCTTATAAAAATAAAATTTGGTATTGAAGAGGAAGCTAATCAGTTCTGTTTATTAGCAGAACAAAAACATCAAGACAAAATTTTCTGAAAAAATGATGTTAGAAAAGCTCACTTTGGATATTTTAATGACATTGTGATATATTCAGTTAAAGAAGGATGATCTGAGAAGGTAGGAGTAGTTCTTCACACCAAAAATTAATATATGGATCAAAATCAGACAAACAGGGGAGATCTGTGCTTTGCTGATGATGTGTCGATGATAGGAAGAAGGCAGAGTAACAGGGAGAAAGAACTCCAAACCCCAAAGATGTTTGCTTTCACAAACACCTCTAGAAAGGTGTCTGTGAAAACAGCACAGATGATGACACTTTCAGAGGGGTCTTCAAATAAAAGTTTAATCAAAAAAAAATAAACCCCACCCCAAATTATTTTAAGATTAAATAATTTATAAAGGATAGAGACAGGTGAATTCTTGCCCTCTAATTTCATATTTTCATTTTTCTTTGCTTGTCCTTGTACTTTTTGTAGGTATGTCTCTTCTACACAGACCTATGGATAGTAAAGATTTAACAAGGCAAATACAACTAGGGATGAATTCATCCACACAAATGAAAAATATTATCTAGGTATATGATATTTTATACATGCATACCAAAATACAATTTTTTTTTCTGAAGGGTGTTTAACTATATTTCCAGACAGACAACAGCAGAAAAAGGTTTTTAATATCATTTGGAAATAAAGGTTTGAGGTTTGACTCCTTATTTAAGCACACAGGTGTCTTCATTGGCAGTTCAAAAGCTAGTTTTATTAGAGCTTTCTTAATCACACAACATGGCATAACTGATATTACTGTTCTCATTTATATTTCTGTTAGTCAATTTCTAGTTTCCAGTTGAAAGCAAATTTATATTGTGAAGATAGAATGAAATCATTGTTGAGAAGAATTGTGACAGCATCATTTCTACAACAGGCATGATCTTCTCTGGCTAGAATTTAGTAAATCATTGCATCATTTTTGCAGGATCAGATGATTCTTACTCCTTACTGATTTTGTATTTACTTTGTGACTTTCAGGAAAAAATCTGCAAAGAATGCCAGAAAACTCTCAAAATGAAGTCACAAATTTGATAGAAGTAATGGTTCCTTTGCAAAAATTTCGCAGTGTGGCAGATCTCTTTAGGTCAGAACATGATGGGATGTATGTTAATGGAATATGCTCTGTAGCAGGGACACAGAACAGTAACTTGAATTAGCCATTCAATTTTGAGCTTCACATATTTGCTATTCAAGCATAAACTTGATTCTTTCAAACTTTCTTTGCTTTGGCTCTTTTGCAAGACAAGATGCTTTTAAATCTTTGATGATTTAGACAGCTTCTTTGATGATCTTAATATAATTTTGGTGTGTAATATTCATAAACAGTACATCACAACTTGGAATAACAGTAAGAATTCTTTTTCCTTTAGTTCTCTAGCTCTCTTGGCAGTGGGAAATCTCTTCAACCCTAGACATCTCATTATGAAAGAGAGGTAATGACACTCTCAGAAGATTAGCAAACAACATAAAATTATCAGGATGGAGAAAGTAGCACAAAAGAAAAAAATTAAGAAGGATAAATATATATAAATTATCCATGAAAATGAGGCTGAGACGCTTAGAAATCTTAGTAGCAGTCAAGGTATACTGTAAGCATGAGAGGGAGTTTGTTTTTGAGCAGCTGGAAAGTGAGAATGTTTGAATACTGGTAAACATGTCTTTAATAGCTGAATATATTAATCCATTTAATATTTTTCCAAGTAGAATGTCAGAAGCTATGAAAGTTTGACTGGGTAAAGCATTAGAAAATCTATTACGCTAAATTTTTCATCTTTCTTAAGCATAATTGTCATATATTAGAATTAGGAGTTGTCAAAGTCAATGGATTTTTTCAGCACATCCTAAAGTACCATCACTCATTACTTCTTACTCATAAGTTTAATCATTATTCCAACAAAGAGACATTTAGAGAAAACACAGTAAAAAGAATACTGTTTGGGTTTGGAACAAGAAGCTCCAAACCCAGCTGAAATGATCAACTACTATTGAAAATTAAGTGACATAATGGTATAGAAATAAAGGAGTATCTAAATATTGAGAAAAAATGGAGATAGAACAGCAGGTAAAGAGTAAATCTACCATCTTTGAGTTTACAGCCATTCCTCCATTGTCCTAGCACCACATGCCCTTGTAAAGTCCCTCGCCAGTGTCCTTACAAGCCCCCTTCAGGTGCTTCAATTCTGCTCAAAGTCAACCCAAACCCTTATTTTCCTTAGACTGACTGAGCCCAGCTCTCTCAGTCTTTCCTCAAAGGACACTCCCTCCCTCTGATCATCATGCGTCTCTTTCTACCTTATTCCAACAGCTCCGTGTCCTTCCTGAGCTGGGACCCCAGGGCTGGAGGCAGCTCTGCAGGTGGGGTCTCAGCATTTATTACTGTAGAGAGAATGGTAAGGGGGCACAGTATTCCCCAATGAGTTGCAGCTGGGGCCAATTAAGAACAGGTGGCATGGATACTTAATACACCTGTAAGCAATTAGGTACAAGGACCATAAAAGGGTGGAGTCAGCCAAAGAGTCAGGGTAAGAGTCAGAAGCCTGCAAGAAGCAGAAGGAAGATTGTAAGAGCCAGATGAAGAATGCAAGAAGAGCTGCATGGCTGGTGTAAAGGCTGCAGGAGGAGATGAAGAATCCCAGGACCCCAGGAGAGGGTGAGGACCAGGAGAGTCCCAGAGAGGGCTGCAGCGAGGACCAGGAGAGTCCCAGAGATGGCTGCTGCAGGGACCAGGAGAGTCCCAGGAGAAGATGGTGAGTTCCCCTGGAAGGGATGAATAATCCCAGAAGAAGACTGACCCCAGGAGGGTAGACCCCAGGAGAGGGTTGGAGAAGCTTCGGACATGCCAGGGCTCTGTGGCAGTCTGGCAGCAATATTGGATCGCTGCTGGATTAGCTGCAGATGCTTCTGGCTGGGTGCTTCAGGAAAAGCCCCTGGAGGGGATGGACGTGCATTGGGAAAAGCCCCTGGAGGGGCTGGACTCTGTTATTGTAATGCTCACTGTTATATATATGTATTGCTGTAAATGTGTTTAATACAACATATTACCTTCTGGATTGACTCTGTAGTCAATTCCTCATCCAATGAACAATCCAGTTGTCGAATGTTTCCTTCAAGTTGGAGAAGATATTGCCTAGGACCATGTAAAAGACCTTACAGAAGTCTACAGCCCTTGTTCACTGATGCAGTAATTCCGTCATAGGAGATGACTAGGTTGCTTAGGCAGGACTTCACCTTGGTGAAGCCATGCCAACTGTCCTTATTCACTTCCCTCTTCTCCGTATGCTTTAGTATAGTTTCTAGAAGGATCTGTTCATGATCTTTCTAGGCACAGAGGTGGCAGGTCAGTAGTTCCCTGGGGTCTCCCTTTCTGCCCTTTTTAAATGTATGTACAAAGTTTCCCTTTTCCAATCAATACGGATTTCACCTGATTGCCATAAATTTTCAAATATGATGAAGAATGGCTTGACAAGTACATTAGTCAGTTCCATTAGGACTCTAGGATATATCTCATCAGGTACCACAGATGCATGCGCCATCAGCTTCCTCACGTGGCCACTAACATGGTTTTCACTTCCAGTGGGAAAGACTTTGTTGCCTCAGTTCCTGTCTTTCAATCCACCCGTTCAAGAAGTATGGGAAGAGAAGTTGCCATTGAAGACCAATGCAAAAATGTTGCTGAGAATCTCAGCCTTCTCATTTGTTGTTTCGGGTTTGACAGCCTTCTTCTCTGGGAGTGGGGCATGGGTGGGCATACACCTGCTTTGATTGATCTTCCTTTTCTGTCTAACCTACCCATAGAAACCCTTCTTGTTATTTGTATCCCTTGTCAAGTTCAGCTGCAGCTCCTTCTTGGGCTTCCTTGTTCCCTCCATATACAACCCCTGCATCATCCCCACACTCTTACCAGTTTACCTGTCCTTACTTCCACCTCCTGTACATTTGCTTATTGCCCTAAAGTTTGACCAGCGGGTCCCAACTCAGCCATGCCTGTCCCTTGCCTTCTTTTGCCTGATTTCTTGTGCCTCCAGATCACTGATTCTTTCAATAATGGCTTTAAGGAGCAGCTAGGTCTGTTCTCCTCCCTTGTCCCTAAGAGTAGGTTCTCAGGAGGTCCCATTGACTATCTCCTTGGACAGCTGGAATTTTGTTTTCCTAAATTCTGGGTCCTGAGTTTACTTTTTGCCTGACCTATGTCTCTCAAGACTGCAAACTCTACCAGTTCATGATCACTGGAGCCCAGGCTGCCTCCAGTCTTGGTGCCCCTGATTAGCTGAGAGTGTTGGTGACCATCAGATCCTGTATCACATCCCCTCTGGTTAAGCTATTACCTGGCTGAAGAAGTTACCCACCACACATTCCATGAGTCTCCCGGATTCCCTAGAGCTCACTGTGCTACTTTCCTGGCAGATGTCTGGCTGGTTGAAGTCTCCAAGAAGGGCAAGAGGCTGGAACCTGCTGCTGCCTGCAGCTGAAGCAAGAAAGCTTTGTCAACCAGCCGCTGTTTATTAGGGGCCTGTAGAAGACCAATCATGAGGGTCCCTTTGTTGCCTCAGTCTCTGGAGCAACAAACAGCTTTCCATTTGCTCACGGCACTTCTTCAGCTCTTCACTCTCTTTCCATCTTTTGATTCAGATGGCAAAGCTCTGCCTGTGAAGGTGGCACTTAAGGACATAACTCCTAATTTTTGTATTAAATTTATGATTACTCTTTCAAAAATTGATGTGAATCCTGAATTTGCATTAACATTTCCCTTGTTACTAAATTCAACATTTTTGTGCTTGCAGTAAAAGCAGCAGTCAAACCAGACGTATTTGTACACCTGTCCCACCCCAGCCAAATCAAAGTGAAACAATCCTTGCCTTTCAGTGTCATCTGGAGGAGGCCATGTGGTGTCTTCTGCACCAACTAAAACACCAAAGTAAAGAACATAAGAAAACACACTGTATATGTATAAAAGGGTTGTTTTTCTTAGAATTATCTATCCCAGTTTACTTTAACATAAATAAGTAAAATAACTTATTAATTCCAAAGATATCTCTAAACAGATGTTAAATGCATTTCAGCAGTTTAAAGAAGAATTATCTGTGAAAAGGGTAATACACTTGTTTTGTTGCTTCTTTATCATTTTGGTTTTGTTTGGGGGTGGTTTTTTTTGGGTTTTGGTTTTTTTTTTTGAAGGGGAGCGTGTTTAGGGGATTTTTGGGGTTTTTGTGGGTTTGGTGGATTTTTTGTTGTTGGGGGGGTGGGTTTTGCCTTTCATGTATTTTTTCAAACCCTCAAGTTATGTTGTTTTAATGTAGTCCACTAGCAGATATTTAATTCCCCTCCAAATCTGTGTTACTTATTTTCATCCTATATTTTTCTTTGCCTATATGTCTTTTTTTTTTAATTTCTTTTCTGTATGTGTTATTTATATGTGCAAAGTAATTGAGAACAATTTTAAGAAGATGCTAAACTAAATTAAATTTTTATTCTATCAGTAGACCCATTTGTCTTAATGATTTCCAATAGCCTTATATTCTTTGCAGAAACTTATTGCATACTTACTAGCAGAGCAGCCTTCATTCCATCCATGTATTAAACTGTGCTACTGAATATATTTAAAATATGATCTTCATATAAATAGATGAAAAATTATCAGTAGTTAACTTTTGTGATGGGTGTACCGTCTCCTGCTTTTTTTTTTTTTTCCTGTAGGAAAAATGTAATTGCTCAACATGTTTTGAAGTACGTATTTTTTCCCATAAAGAATTCAAAATAATGTACATTTTTACAACATTTTAACAACTAGGTGCTCACCTTTTTTCTCCCTGATCATTCCAAAATATAATTTTTGTTTGAAAGCCCATCATTGTATCTTAAAAAAAATTACAACTATGATTAGGCATATAATATAGCAAGTGGATAACAAACCTATTAATTAATTTCACATACTTTCTTAAATGTATGGATCCTAGAGACATTTGGAGGTATCAAAAATATGCAAAGCAATTTTGCCTTCCTTTGCGTCCACTAAGAGGAAACACGGACAGTCTTGAAATAAAAAATACTTTATTTCAGCTTGTGCAATGTATCTTTAAAACCCGGTATCCCAGAATGGTCCAACTTTATTTACTGTTCAGTGGAGCTGCAGTATCAGGTGCGATCTGGCTGTCATGTGGGTGCCACAAAACCACATTCTTCTTTATAACAGATGCTCCTCAGCCAGCTCATAAATTCTGGGATGCAGTGATGCCTTGCAGTAGCTCAGGGCGCTCAAGTCTGCATTATATCACAGTAGCTGTAGTCCAGCTGCAGGATGAGTAGACCTTAGGAGGAAAGAAGAGTATGACACAAATGAAACACTGACTCTATCAAGCATTTTGTCGGCAGAAGGAAACATTGAATGGGTATGACAAACCCAAAATCAAACATAGCAGCTTGACTGGAATATGTGAAATATTTCAATCTAGGTAAGCTTGAAGCAGGTAGTTAGATTTGTCTATTTCTTACTTTTTCCTTTTTTTAATCTTAATTAAAAGAGATTACTTTTTCCTGTAGAGAAATTTTAGTATCTACTGAAAAACCTATAATTAATTTTTCCAATCAGCTATAAAAAATCTTTAGGTATTTAGGGAAACCATTTCAGAAGGACACAAACCAGTATTGTAAATTCCTTCCTGGGCTCTAAATAATTATTTTCTTTAATACTGTTCGAGACAGAAACAGAGAAACAGGGCTAACAGGGCACTGATGTTGTGTGGCACGTTAAACATTTTCCAGATTCTTCTAGGATTTTTTATGTATTAGCAAGAAAGAATAGATTTGTCATCATTTTGCAGGTGCGTGGCTTGGCAAATACATCAAACAATTTCCTGAAGACTTTGGAATGTACTTGTGCATGTTCAGGAGAGTCATGTGGACTCAAATCTGAACTTGCTTTGTTGTCCTGTCCCTACCTTGATTTTAAGGAACTTAAGATGTGGGAAGAGATAGCACCCTTGTAAACAGAATATTGAAAAAATATTCTGAAGAAAATAAAAATATCGTGGAGTATTCCATGTCAATTTTCATGAGTTCTCTTAAACCATTCATCAGATCTATTTTTTCGTCTTCATTTTCTGACCAAAACTTAGCATGCCTTGCCAAATTAAACTCCAGCTGTCATTCGTTTGACAGTGCCCTGTCGTTCCTTTTCCTCACCCTACATAGTTCATGGGATATATGCCCCAGTTGCTGCTGCCTGTGTTTTATTCTTACATTTTGAGAATATGTGGGGATAAGAATGACTGTCCCTGTGTTTTAAGAACAAAGTTCTTAAAGAGCTGCAAGCTCTATTCAGCTCTTCTTATCTTAGACCAGTTTTACAGGGGATCCCTTTCCTTAAACAATTGATAAGATGGTCTTTGAAAATTCAGTGTCCTGCCTGGTCTTCACCTGGCCCATCTATTTCAAACAGGTAAATTTCAGCAGGTCATTATACTTTAAGTCAAGGCTCAACCAAGCTTGACCTATCTAGTTTGTGCGTCCTGGTAAGCAACAAGTCTTGTAATTTCTATCCTCCAATCTTGTAGTCTATCACCCGGATTAAAAATTTTCCTCAGCATACCACAGGAATCCCCTGGACTGCTCATGTCTTGCTGTGCCTCTTTTCCAGCATCTGTCAAGCACATGGAAGCCTTTCAGCAGAAACGGAGTCTGCAAGATGCACTTAGAGCTCGTCTAATATATCAGATATGATATAATATAATATCATGAGACAATACTTTAGAAAATACATTGCTCACTGTCATTATATAAAATACAGAATAAGAAAATTATGTATCCTCTTTTATGTATTCATTGATGAACAAAATGTCTTGGAGAACTGAAGAGTAGGGTGTTTCACTTCAGGTTCTGTTTTTGCCTAAAAAGTTTCAAATTTACTGCTTCACAAAACAATTTAGCCACCTATTGGGCAGGAGTATGCTCCAACATGCTGGATGATTCTTCACAACTGCTGGGAATTCAGCATTCATAAGGCAGGGAGAAGGAAAGTGAGAGAATGTGATAGGATGGCATTGACTTGATACCTGGTAGATACAGCATTTTTCATGAGTAATTTTGACCTCATCAAATGGAAGGTTGAATTTAGGCTTACATGCCCATCTCCTAGGAAAATATTTTCATATTACATTGCAAATGATATCAGTAAAAACCCAGATAAGGAGTTCATATTCCCTTAGGGCGAGTTAAGAAATGGTTTCTTGATCCTCACTGGATATAGGTATAAACCATTCACCATATTTCCTCTCTATGGGTGTTTCAGGTCAGTGTAGTTCTTGCCATAGATATCCATGTCTATTTATGAACCCAGTCCAATAAAATCTAGGGTTTTTTCCATAGCATCTCCTATATGACAGAGTGGGAAAATGGAGATAAACCACTCAATATATTGTCCCAACTTAACAAATTCATGCTTATTTACTCCCAGCTGCTGGGTTATTTCTCTCCTATGAGGCTTGTGATTCTTGCTGACAAAGAAGTTTTTTAATATCCCCCAGACAAGTAGTCCACTTCTGAAGCCTAACTGATGAATAACTAGAAGCATCTGCAGAATTATAAGTACTTGCAAAAGAGTAACTCTTTGCTTGCCAGTTAGTTTTTAGGTATTAATCTATATTTATTGCTTCCTACAAAATAAGTAGTAATTTATTTATCTCTAAAACTGCATGCATACAGAGAACAATCTCTTCCACAGATCTAATTGTTTATGAATTTCTGAAAAGGAGTGGGCAGGAATAATAGTCTTTTTTGCTTAGGGTATTGATTTTACTAATGCCACCAGTGCAAAAGTAGTGGAAGATTGATATTTTGCCAGTCAAGGATATTGGATTAATTCTTGGAGATGCTTTTAAATGGTAGGATAGTTTGACCTATGGCCCATCATCTATGCAAGATGAAGTTATAAAAAAAATTTATTAAGTTATTCCTTTTCTTTACATGCTGTCTGGGACTGATGTATAGCGAAGCTTATGTAAAGAGAAAGAGTAGTACAATTCAATTCTTCAAACTCAATAAAATTAGTTTGACGCGATTATCATTTCAGGGTCTTTTTGTTCAAAAATTGCCGAATTATAGTTAGAGATTTAATTGATTAGAAAAAAATGACATAAATTAATTTAATGTGGGTTTTAATAAAGAAATATGTTGTGTGTGTATATTCTGTGCATAACAAGTAGTGCTACTTCCAAATAACTGGAGACACAACATTTTCCATTGTGGGACATTATTTCAAATGTTTTTAAGCAAAAGGAGGATGAAGATTTTCTGCTAGAAATTTTAGTAAAGTAAAGAAAAAGGCTTGATCAACATACTCTGTTTTATCTTATCAACAGTTTTGCTGAATTTCCCTTCTAAATGTAGTTATGGCTCCATATCTCAAAGAATCTGAACCTGACACAGAAATGTGGAGGTATAATTCTTTATTTTAATGATAAGTCCACCCCTATGTGCTCCATTCAGAGAAAATCCCCGCCAAAACAAGAAAGAAAGAACAAAATCCCCCACCCATCTTACATGTACTAAACTTAATTTTCTTTTACAGCTCAAACTTATTCAGATATCTTCTTTTGAATTATTTTAACTGAGTATGTTCTATCCCATTGCACCATTAAACCAAGCAATACAGAGCTGACATCTCCTAACAAAAGTGCTCCTGGCATCCAGAACATGATGTACTTTGTGAACTTACAATCCACATCTCTTTTTTTGTCCTGTTTCTAACCCAAACATAAGGAAAAGAGTCTATTAGGTAAATTCATTCTTGAGAGAGGAAAATAAAGCAAGTGTATATATCTAAATGCAAAGGGTTCAAGACACTACTTCTGCTGCAGATGTGCCATCATCAACACATTTAATTCTGTTCATCTTCAGTACAGTTGAAAAAAAAAGAAATTTACATTACTTTCCTCTAACCTGCAAATGTGATGACAGAATTAACATAATCTGTGCCCCAAAGAAATAGAAAAGAGTTATGGGTCTTTAAAAAAAAGTATCTTTTCAAAAGCCTGTGTCTGTTTAAGCTCACACTTCCTCACTTGTGTGGATTTATTCTATTCTTCTCAATTCTAACACTATCAGTGATCTACTACAAAAACATTTATGAACTCAAAGTATATTGAGACAGATTCTCTATCAAATCTGATTAGTACAAACAAAAAATCACATTAGTGGCTTCATTTGTTGGGAAGAAATAAGGTTTTAAGACAGCCAATGCATGCTGAGAGACTCTAATAAGAGCAGGACATAAAACATATTTCATATCAAAATTGAAGCCTAGGAAGCTTTTTGGATCTCACCTAAACACAAGTGGATCATTAAAGCTTCTACTTATATTAATATCCTGATACTTGAATTCATAACTTCAAAAAAGCATTTGGATGAAAATTATGCAAGGGTAGAGTGTTCTTTTCTAGATGCTGTCAATTTTGATTTTCATTTCACAGAGTTTGCCAAGTAATTCAAATGGGTGCTGTGGGAGTACAAAGAAAGAAAAGAGCAAGCTGAGATGAAGGAAAAAGTGACGAAGGTTTTCTTGGTCTTGTTAGCATAATTACAGGTTGTTTTTTATACTTTTTGACCCTATCCTGAACAGGGAAGAGTAAAATGAAGTTCCAAAGAGAAAAATAACGTAAACCAAATTACTCCAGGTGCTCAGACAACCACACGATTTATAGTGAGGTTGTTGTAAATTTCTCTAGCAAGTATTGTGTACTTATATAACATTTCTATCAAAAATACAGTACATACTTATTATTCATTTTCCTTCAAGAAGGATTTTCAAAAGTCATGGCTTTAGAAGTTACAGCTTTAAAAGCAGATTAAAATACATTAAAAAAATCTGTCAGATTACTGGTTGAAAATACATTCTTGCTTAATAACAGACAATCGTTAGCTAGCTGAATAGAAGTAGAAATTGAATATAAAGTGAAACAGAAAATTTAGAGATGTTGAAAGGATTACAAACTGATAAAGATGGTTCTATTCATTGCTACATTCATTTTCTAGAACTAAAACAGAAGAAGAAGAAGATGATACTGGATAATATCTTTATTAAGGGCAAATTTACAAAAGGTTTTCACTAAGTTTTCAGTAGCTACATGTTTATCTCCAGTGTTGACCATAGAAAGGTGTTTCCTCTGAGATGAGTATACCTCAGAGAAAATATCACCTCCTTTTATCATTGAAAAACTCTTTCATTCACAGACTTTTTTTTAAATCTTGAATAAAGAATAAAAGTCCCAAAGGATATGTCACTTTGGCCTATTTCTTTTGCAGAACACAACAACAGGAACAATAGATATTAAAATACGAACCAAACCCAACTAGTTATGTTAGATGTTTCAAAAGTTGCATTAAATTTTTATTAGCATTATGACAGTTGACTCTGTATCAGTAGCTCACCTGACAAGCCTATGAACTCTATCATAGCACTTAAAGTAACCACAGTCTATGGTTTCTGCAACAAACCACAACAACCACAAATTCATTCTACATCAGATTGATTATTTCCTTCATAGTCCAGAAGGATTATTGTATTGTATAACTACATCACTGCCTTATTATTATATTTGATTTTATAGAGCTAAGTAATTTCTTTTCTGGTTTCAGGTGCAGTGCTTTTTTCTATTTGGTTTTGCATTTGGTTTTTACAGGGGCGTACATTAAGAGGGTTTTTTTACTGGTTGATTGGCTGGTTTGGTTTGGTTGGTTGGTTTGGTTTGGATTGAGTTTTTTAAGGGAAGAGTTCAAGGAAGTTCAGCAGTTCAAGGACTTGATTTAGGATGTGATATATAGTAAAGCAATTGGGCACCTTGGTGGAATTGATAATGATAAATTTTGAAGTAAAAGTTGATGGTAGTTTTGTACGTTGTGCTTGGATGCTTCTCAAATGCAAAGGTGAAGTTTCCACCACAAGTGAATGACATATTTTTTGACATTAATTTCCCTACTAGATTATATTATTGCCACTCTTTCATCTAGAGATATCCATACTCATTTGATTTACTTCTTGCTCCAATAAGCAGTCCAAGTGACAGATGAAAATTCTTATGCTATTTTTAAGTCAAAGTGAAAATTTGACACATTAGGAATTTGGCTGCTAGGAAAGATTACTGATCAAGGCAACTAATAAGAGTTACTGTCGTTTGGGGTTGTAACAATGACCAAACATGAGGCTAAAGCAGCTGGAGAATGCTCACCTTTAAAGTTTGGTGTTGTTTGTGCACAAAACCATAAATTCTTACAAGTTACTTCCAATCTTTTTAGTAGTCTGTAAATGATGCTCCTCAGAGGTTCATCACTGAGGGAAGAAGAAGAGGAGTCTGCTTAACAGTAGCTGTTTCTGCTATGGCAGACATTAATTCTCATATTTTTGTGCTGTCATTTGGGAAACATTAGAGAGCCTTGAAGAACTGAAGGTACCTGTCCCTTAGCTAGTAGAGAAGAATGCTCATTTTCCACTTCCATTGCCTGGTGCTTCACTGGTGTATTGTGTATGCTCAGTCCATTTATATCCCTCTGAGACAAATATGTTGCACTTGAACAAACATGAAAGTGTGACTATGCTTAGGAAGGGAAGGAAAATATAGGCATCTGCATAAACTCAAGATAGGGATTACTTTCTCCCCTGAGGTTACTAGAAAGTTGCCCTTGTCTTAACTCCACAGATGCTCAAGGGCCTGGGATTGTTTCTAAATGACTTATTAGTCTGACTTACTATACCACCAGGGTAAATCCTAAACTAATTTGTTTTCTTTTGCTGACATCTGTGGCAATTTTGCACACAGAAGGAATACAGAACATACCTCTTAGGGTTTCACTCCACATAAGGTGTCAGGATCCAGGAGCTGAAATGCTGTTTCTAATTTTAATGAGAAGTTATATGTGGAATGAATAGAAAGTATTACTCCATGGTTTTACAGGTTAATTTCTTGCTAGCCTCTTTGGAGATGTACAAGGGGGGTTAGTTTTAGCTTGAATAGGAAAAAAGAAAGGTATCTTTCTATTAGAGTAATGAGTACTCCTTCTCAGTAATGAACAATATCTTCAATTTTAATAGGTATATTGAGCAGTCATGGTCCACTTGATATAAAAGCTTTTTAAAATGTGACCTTATATAAAAGGATGTATTATCTTTGAATTAACCTCGTAAAAAATTAAATGAAGGAAGAACGTAAAATTCTATAAAAATGTATTATCATAAAAGAACATACAAACCCCATGCTTTTCTCCTAATCGAGTAGCATGCTTATTAGCAACTATGTAACATTCTAGTGCTTATTAATTAATATCATGTGTATTGTTACTTATGCAAAACAAGACACAATGCAAAAAGGAGCTTCAGAGTTTGAAATTCTTCTGCCCGCATCACTTAATAAATTGTCTTCTGATTGTTAAGGCAATGCCTAAAATCCTGTTACAGAGTTGCCATAATATAATCATCCTCTGTGGCCTATTATTGACTTTCTCTAGCATTGTGGCTCTATTGGCTTTGGTAATGCAGTTGTAGTAAGTGGTTTATCACATACATTTTTCATTGTAGATAATTCTAATCAGTTTTTTAAGTGTATACTTCCATGGTAGAGAAGCAGACACTGTGGAAGACACTAAATTTTCCATTGTTCAATGCAAATTATCCACTGGAAGAGAGTTCAGCACAGTAAAACCAAACTTAAACCTGCAATGGAACTCTTTAATAAGATTTGACTCTTTATATAGTTGAGAAGACCTTGTATAAGCAACAACTCAAAAGTCATTCAAGGCTCTCTAACAATACATATTGGAACATATTGTAGGCATTCAGGTTTAAATCAAAACTTTTTCAAGTTAGTGAAACAGTTTAGAAAAGACTAAAAAAGCCAGAAAAGGGGTGATAGCCAAATAATTGTCTGAAAAGCTAAGTATAGTATGTTGAATACAGGAAATTTATTTTTCCAACCTGAACTCTGAGGAGATATGGTGTTTTGAAGACAAAACATAAAATTTCATATAATTAGAACATTACTTTTCATTATGTTTTTATTACATAAAGATAGAACATCTTGAGTTTATGGACTTAAAATGCATGAAAAAAAATATTAGCAATGCATATTCATGTTTCTGAACATCAGGAAAGCCCTGAAACCTTCACCTATTGCTTTTGGAAATGCATTTATATTTCAATAATTTTTAAGTATTTTATTTCTTATTTTGTTTGTAGTTAGTATAATGGGCTTATGTTCTTTTCTCTCATAGGCATAGACTATAGTCGATAGTCACTATAGACTATAGTAGATAGTCACTACTAAAGAGCAAATAAAATAATGATTGACTTATGGAAAGGGAATAAAATGTCAAACATAAAATGGTAGTGATTTTGCTAAAAATGTCTTAAAGAAAGCAGTGTAAAATCTTTCTTCCTACATGGCCTAATAACATCCCTGAGCATTTCCTGTCTTTCCTGTCCCCTTTTCCAAAGGTCACACACACTCCTTTTTCCCTGACTTTCTGGGAAAAATCCTTGCTCAGCCAGTCCAATCTGCTTTCCCACCAGTTCATCTTGCAGCATGAAAGGACAATCTGCTCCTCTACCTACAAGATTCCAGCCTTCCTTTTTGATTTTATGGGCTGCCTTTGCAACATACTCTTCAAAACAGTGACCTGAATGGACTCTACAGAAGTTCAGGGTAGACCTCTCTCCTTCTTCACCAAGTACTGGAAAGTTCCCTCATTTCCTGGTAGCTGTGCCCCACAGCCTTTGATCACCACGTCTCCCACCAACCCTTGTCTGTTTGTAACCAGCAGGTCCAGTGAGGCACTGTCCCTGACAGGGTCAGTGCCAGTGGGGCACCTCTCTGACCAAGAGGTCAGGAAGTTCTCTTCCACACACTCCTGAAACCTCCTAGACTGCCTCCTCTCTGCTGTGTTGTGTATGCAGCAGGTATCTGGCAGGTTGAAGCCTCCAACAACAGCACTGTTTTGAAACATGAGCCACTTACAGTAGAGTTTATCCTGGTTGTGTGGTGTCTAACAGGCTCCCACTGGGATGTCTGCCTGGTTGGCATTTCCCCTGATTCCCACTCATTCACACTCAACCTTATTGTCATTGTCCTCCAGTGCCACACAGTAAAAACATTCTCTAATGCACAAAGGTACTCCAGCACTACTCCTTCCTTCCTTGCTCCATCCGAAGTCCTTCTGGCCCCCATTGTAGCACTCCAATCATGCATTCCCTTTGTGAGGGGGGAGAATGTTTAATAAGGTCACAGTAAAGCCATTTGTCGAAATGTCAAAATATTTCACTCTCCTTAAATAATTCTTTCACATTGGTAATATGTGAGAAAGAAAACAAGCCTGAAAAAAAGTTTTGATTAATTCTTCAACTATAAGTAATTCATATAATCTAAATCTAAATACTTTCATTAAACAGTCCATTTTAACATTCAGATATGGCCATCAGACAGGGCTGTACTGTGCCCTCGGTTGCTGGGGAGCCTGTAGCTGGCCTTCTTAGGCAGCACATTTGCCGGATTCACAGTGCTTACACTGGCAGCAGTGTTACCAAAAAATCAGTAAAATTAAAAAAAACTTCTTAATAAAAAGGTAGCATTAAGAAGCAGACATTCTTTATTCAGCTGGATGCACAGGGGGCTTGCACCTCCCAAAGCTGGGCATGCTGAGTACATGGAAGTTTCTGTTTAATGTACTCTACATATATATATATATATATGTTGAATGGCCCACGTTAAAAATACATGTGATAATCATCTCCCAAAAATTATTAACATGTTTCCCCTCACCTTTAAGCATATGTTTTTCTGTTCTGGAGGTCTCTCTTGATGTCCATGGTGGTTATAAACTACAACGGTCCAGATGACCTCAATCAGTTCCCAGGACACTGGGACACTGAGATTGGTGAACTTACAGGTTCTTCCTCATTCTTCCACCATGAGCATTGAGCAGTTTCAATAGGCCAGTAGTTTTTGGAAACAAGCATTGTGTTAGCTCAGTGGGTGTACGAAATTTATCATCTAGTAACAGCAGGAGGTTGCCGCTGGCTATGGAGGCCAAGGCTAAAACCCAAGGGTGGCTCTTGAGGGGCAGGTGATTTGCCCATGCTCAGCCCCAAAAAACGGGACTTAAGATAGGCCTGGAAGCGTGGATGGGTTTGGGTTGGGCAGTCCTGAAAGAAGGGAGATGTCCCCTTGGACTGGGGCTTTCTTTCCTTTGTCCACTTTCCCAATGGCAATTGGAGTTTTCCTTTTCTCCCCAGACATGTGGCTCCACAACCTGCCCAGACCCTTTTAGGGTTTCTTGGCCCGTCTTTACACAACCAGGGGATCAGCTGGGCATGCCTGCCTCTTTTCCCCTTGTCCCCATCAGCATTCCCTGCCAAAGCCCTCCTGGATCCTAAGGTGGACATCTGCTAATTGCTCCCAATGACACCAACCAACACACATTTCTGTTTACGTACATGCTTTGCTGCTCTTTTTGTTTCTTCAAAGCCCTTTTGAAGGGTATTCAAATGGCCACAATTTTTATTAGGATGTCACATCTCTCCATACTTCATTTAATTTGTGCCATGTTATACCTTTTCAGTTTAAAGGAATTTTGATATTTTTATGTAAAAGAATTTTTCTCAATAATTTATGTTGTTCATATGCATTTCTCTAAGACTGATGTATGACTTGTGAGTTATTCATGATTAGAGCTGTCTATGCATTTTAATGGAAATTGTAGCCAACAACTAAATCAGAGTTCTTGTACTGTAGATTTCATATTGACACTTGTACATAAAAGAAATATGGAGCTACATTTTCACTTAGGAGATATAATTTTATTTCACTTCTGATATGACAGGGAAATGTGTTTTAATAAATATAGCATCTATATTTATAAAATACAGAAAATTAAGCAAGTAACAGATTTAATATTGTGCATGCTGATGAAATTATACCTGGACTGCTGCAGGTATTTTTTCTTTGTTTCTTCTGTTGCTTACAAACCACATTCACCAGAAGTCCTCTAATGAACATAAGACTCTGTATCCATTTTAGATTTTATCCAAATTCTTTCAGGAAAGGCTTTTTAAATATACATGGAAAGTACTGCTAAAGAGTATTATGTCATATTCACAAGATTTATTAATGTAAAATTTCACTGAGACGTCACCTTCCTCTAAATTAGTCACAGGAAGAGAACTGTTCTTACATGTTTCCTTTCCTGAATTCAGTATAGGAACAGGAAAGAAGCTTAAGACAAATGACAATGTGTAGATCAGAAATCATAAGAAATGGAGGACATCACAGAATCCAGTCATTTCATTACTTAAAATTATCCAATCCATGCACATTGCAGAAACTTCCCTTAAATACTCACGTTCAGTTCCTCTCCGTTTTACTGGATAATTTAGTTCATAGTTCAGCAAGTTTTGATCCTGTTCATGGACATATGCCAATACAGACATATCTCAGTAGGGACAGCACTATGGAGTTGATCACCCTGGAGATTAGGTTCTTCATTTCTTTGTAAGGGGTTGCACATCCCTGTCTTCTGGTTCATGTTCTAAACCATTTTAGTCACATCATCCCCAGCCCAATTCCTTGGGTCCATTCCCATGATTTATTTTTTATTTGGACTATGTAGGGTATTGGTTGGGGCTTTTTTTTGTGTGTTGTATCACGATTTCAGTCTTCTAAGAGATACATCTAGTCCCTTTCTCTTTTCAGTTTTCCCTTTCAGACTTCTATCTTTTGCTGTTTTCTTAAATGCTTCTATGCCTGGATTAGATATGTGCCCAGGATGGCGCACATGGTTTCATTGTTGTTTTTGTGACATTGTTCTTTTCTCTCTACTTCTGCAGTCATGTTGACCCATTTAATTCCTGGAGGAAAAGGAATACAATCATGCCTCCATAACAGTTCCTCTATTGACAAACTAATTAAAATGTCATGGAGGTTTATAAAACTGAAACAAAAATATATTTAAATGAGATTTATTTATAAACTAGTTAACCAAACAAACCAATTAAACTAATGAAAGTTCCATCTACATTTGAAAAAAGATTAGTGATATCAAATGGAATTGGCACTACGACTGACCTAAGAGGGTGGCCCAGAATGAATAATCACTCACCCAATGAGACAAGGGCTACAATTCCTTGGGGAGTTACTAAGAAGTCCTAACTGCAAACAGACACTCTGAGGAGAACCAACTCAACTGATCCCCCTGGCAGGGCTGCATTCTACCCTACTAAAAATTGGTTAGTGTAATTTCTTCCCAACTTCTTTGAGGAGATAGTGAGTGGGTAGCTGTGTGGGGCATAGTAGCTGCCTTCTGGAATTAAACCACAGTCTTAGGAAGGACTTCCCATAATAACTAGAATTAAGAAACAATAAAATAGCTTTCTATGAAATAAAAAAATGAACAACCAAATAAACCAATTAAAAAATGGAAGCAATTCTGGTGGCAAGGACCAATAAGTGAAACTGCAATGTGTGCAATATGTGAAATACTTCAAATTCTTGTACAAAATGCATTAAGGTATTATTTTTACTTTCTTAATGAGAAAGCTCAGAAGAAGCAATTTGCTTGATTTTTAAAGAAGATAACTTTCAAGGAGTCTGTATGATTCCCTGTGTTGGTTATTTCTAGCTGTTGTATCCAAGGAAATAAAACTCAATTGCATTGCCTGCCTGTAAAATATTTACCAGATAGCATGCAACAAGGGGATATCATTGCTTCCAACACTTCTAGAGAGAAAAGTCTTTTCTGTGTTTATGTTTCTGTCTTGTCTTTTCAAGACTTTGCTTGTCTTTTCATTTTCCAAAACTGATTAATAACATTTGAACATACAACTAAATTTTTATACATTTTTAACAGAATATTCCAAAGTATATATTTGATTGTTAAGAAGATTTTTATGGGAGAAATGTTAAAACACTTTACATGACATACCACCTGTAGAGAAATATATAGTTAATATGCTTTCAGGTCAAACATAAAAATTAATAATGTATATGACACGCTGAACCACCTCCTATAACAGGAAATGCTGGGTAATAGCAATGACAGGCATTGGTCTCAGCTCTGTCTTGAACACTTGTCATGTATGTGTGTGGGAAGTGAGACAGTACTTAGTACAAGAAGTTTCGCTTTTTTCAAATAAGCATTATATCAAAATAGCTGCAGATGAAGGGTTAAAAACCCCAATTTTAGTTTGCAGATGGGGTTTTGCTTTCGCTTACCTCAAAATTAACTTGTGACGCATTGTGCAATTCACATATATTCTAGTTCAGAAATTAAGCAGTTTTTTTGTCCCATCCAACAATATTTTCCTTTTTCTCTACCCCTACCATTTTTTTAAGTCCTTTCATAATTAAGTAGGAGCCTCTCTATGCTTCCCAGGCCGAGTATTTCGCTGCATCTTCTCTCATACATTAGCCCCATTATTTGAATCTGTAATGTGCGTTGTGTATCCAGGAAGAGAATGAAGAAAATTACTTATTTTCTGAGCTATTACCCAGCCAACATTATTGGGAATGTTGTTCACATTAAAGCTCATAAGATATATTCTGCTTCATCACTTAGGCCTTTCTGATGCTAGTTTGCTAAATAGCTCACCGTGGGCCAAATGAGTAACTGGTGTAATCACTGGTACTAGATATGATTTCAAAAGGTTCACACTGATCCTGTGTCCTCTCATCCTCTCTCTGTGTATATAATATGCAAACATATATTGGTCTTTGTATGTGCACATGCAAACATTTCTTTGAAAAAAGAATGCTGTATTTTAAGTTAGTGCATTAGAAAATCATAATTTGTTTGGTAGTATTTTTCAATGGTTTCATTTTTATTCAGTCTACAGCATATTATACATGCAAATTCATCCATCCCAGAGCCACAAGTAATTTGTTACACAATACTCTAGCCTCCAGCAGAAGATATAGGGAAAGGTTAGAAAAATATTCCATCTGCTTTTTAAGAACACTGTATATCAGTGATGAAGAAAGAAAGAGCAATTCTCTATTTGCTCTAAAGAAAAATTTATTAGGGTAATAAAAAGATCTTAACATAGCTAATTATAGATGGATTATACACTATTCTCCCATACAATAGGGCACTCAGAACATAAGGCACTTCAGGGTGACTAAAAGCTGAAATTTTCTCCAAAAGAGGCTTTGGAAAAATTATGATCCTCATCTCTCTTAGATTGTTCACACCTTGCCACCTTGCAAGAAGGCTTATACACACAGCAATGCAACAATGAGCACAAATGCAAACAGGTAGCCTGAAGAAATGAGATATGACACAGGGCTTTAAAAACTTGCTTTTTATGGTTAATACTAAATAAAAATTTGAATTAATTAACAGTACTTTAATGATCACATTTGATCCCCCAGTGGAATTTTTTTTCCACAAAATAAAACCTCCCATCTCTTTTGACCATTTTACAATATTTTCCCTTAAGTCTTGCCATAAATATATTTTAGAACAAAACGTTTATCATGTAAGAAGTAGACAATGAACTTACTACTAATTTACAACACAAGGTTATTAATTTTTAAAATGTTTTTAGGAACATTAAGATATTATTGAGGTATAGCCCAGTCACATACCACACTAATCAACAGTGATAGGCCTTGCACTGAATCCAACATGGCAGAATTGTGGAGTCTGTTGTAACACATCTCCAGTATTCAGAGTAAACCTCCAGAACATCAAAAGTAGTGCAATAACATTGGTTTCAAGTATCACAGTGACCAGTCATAAGAACTAGGATAAACTGCCTGTGAGTCCTCCTACTACCTGACTAGCTAGACCTTTGCAGCTTCTCCTAAGAAATGGTTGTTTATTTTATCAGGTTGTTTATTTTATCAGACTCTGGCTGATACAAGTTCTCAGCTTGCTATCCACAAGTGGCCAGGTTATTTTATTGAAGAATTTTCTGTGTGGCAGCAGGGAATAAGTTTGCAGGACCCCTCACCCCGTTGAACCGTGTTGGAAAGATGCCAGGAGACAGCCTGTATTTTTCACACAGTGTTCAAATAACCACAGTGTTATAGTGGCAAATGTGCAACTTTTCTTCCTGCACAAAAGAGACAAGCCTGAAATAATGAAAGGAAAAGGCAGACAGACAAAATCATTCAGGAGGTTAGATGATAAAGGATGAGGAGATCTCACCTCACATGAATGTGATCTGTCAGATTTCTCTGCCAACACAGTGTAGGAAAAGGTAGGCAGCTTTTCTACTGACAGGATTATTTTCTTGCACAAAGGCTCAATGACTACATGCCATAGGAGTTCCTTCATTAGTTACTGCAAAAATTGGGTAGACTCACCCTGACTGTCATGTATAGTGGCGTCACAAAGACAAAACCACACATCCTTTTTTTCTCCAGCTTGTTCATAGCAAATACATATGCAAAGGGAAGTGTGCAAAAGATGAGAAAAAAATACAAGAGAGACCACTGAATGTATATACTGTTAGAGTCCAATTCCATCATACAAAAAAAGTAAAGCATCATGGGATGAGTGAAATAATGGGCTGGGTAAGTATGCAGCATATTTGTGGTTTAGGTACCTTATAGTACAGTGTGAACACAACTGAATTGCTACAAAGATACTTCAAGATACTGCAGGGTGGTAGCAGTAAGATGGAATGTACGGATATAACCATTGGCATCTGGGATTATGCATACAATACTATAATTTATTTCATTTAGCGACCAATCTCTTTAAAACTAGTTAGTTTGTTCTGTCTCTAATACTTCTACTTGAAGATGGTTTCAGAACAGCCTTTCTTTGAGAGTTCAGTTTTCTTCACATTTCTAGTCCCTTTTGGCCTGTAACTAGTCTACATTCACATGTTCTTGTAGCATCTTTGTCTTTTAATTTAGATGTGTTTGCATTTCTTAATGCTGAAATACTGTAACCCCTCCTTCCTGTACAGGGGGTCACACAGAAACATGAAAATAATTGAAGCATAAAGGAAAGTTTCTCCCAGTAAACTTACAACAACAAAGTCATGCAGTATTTTAATCCCATTTCTGGTTTTAAAAACAGGGTAGCATGTTAGGCTGTGCGCTGGTTGCTGTAGAAACTTAGGAAGAATCATTTTAATGTTTTTGCATTCAACCCTCCTACAAATTTTATACCCCTCTTTGCTCATAAAGTGCTGTCTGGGAGCATGCACTTAGAGTTTACAGAGTGGTCTGTGTTTTATCGGGGGAGTAGTAAAATTGCTATGTGCTCTCTGAGAATGGAGTGCTTTCATTGTCAGTAATCAAGATAAATAATATGTATCAGCCAGAGTCAATCCTGACAGATCCAGACAGCTTCATATATACACGTGTTTCTTCACTGCATTTTAAGTCTTCTGACAGGGGCTGTTTCTGCCATTTGGATGTTCTGTTTAGATTCTGTTTAGCCAGACCATTTGTGATCTCTTCTCTCATCTTTTTTCAGCTATCTAAATAGCAAAGGGAAAATAAAAAAGTTCTATCACAGAAAATATTGATTTTCTCTTTTCCAATATGCCTTTTCAATATGTCACATTGTATTAACTGCTGATTATATTCCTTCTAAGAGGAGGTTAAAGCGGGTTAAAGAGAGAAAAGAGATCTCAATTTGAAAAAATTGATGATGTTGAAAGCTTTGAAGAGTGACTGATATCAGCCTCAAGGCCATCTTGCCTTGAGAGGCTTTCTCAGTGAAAAGCTGACTTCATCATCTTTTTATTCACTCATCAGGAGGGTTAGTTCACCGAAGTGCAGTTCTCTTTCACTCATTTATAGGCTTTGTAGGTGTGAGAGGAAGCAAATTAGTCCCTAGTGTTACTCCAATGATTTTGCACATCTTATACCAAAGAGAAATGAAGTCCAACATCAATTTTTTTTTCCCTTTAAAGGAGGGCTAAAATTAATACAGAAGAGATCTTACACTTTTTGGAATAATTTTATAGATGCATAAAATACAACGCTTCATTTCAAGACCTAATTTTGTTCACTTCTGTGACTGGCATTCTTCAAATCATTTGAAGACAAAAATAAATATTGTTCTATATATAAATTTCAACACAGAGCTAGTAATTTTTCCGTGGTTGAATACATAAAATTGTTTAATTTTGTTATTTTATTTTGGCAGATATTTGATGTCTTTTGAGAAGTCATGGCAGTCAGTGAAGTTCCCAGTGACTTGCAGGAAAGGGAATATCACCCCTTTTTTTCAAAATAGATAGAAATTAGAACCTGGGGACTTCCAATCAGTCATCCTTATCTCTCTTTCTGGTAAGGTAATAGGAATGTCTCAAATGAAATCTTCTTGCATCTTGCAGAGTTAGGTCAAACTTGTAATGAGCTAAGAAACACAGCTTATAAAAAAAATCCAGTGATGGAAAGAGACAAAAGAAACCAAAAATAGCCCATAAGAAATGAAAAATTCAGGTCTGATTTTGAGGCTTACAAAGAATTGCCAGCCAGACCATTCAATGAAGTATCATCTGGTTATTGTTAGTTTTAAACATGCAAAACCAGTAATCTTGTGTTTTTTAGGCTGAGCTTACACCTGAGGGCAGAAAAAGAATTGGTCATACAGAGACAAGATATGGTAATTTATTTCTCTGAGCTCCTTCCTCAATCATTATGAAGTGCCAGAGTCTAAACTGATAAGGAATACATTGCATCTGACACGTGCTCAGCTGCTTTGAGTGCCCCAGAATCATTCTCTGGGACCAAGCTGAGGGCTTGTGCTCAGTATCCCTGCAGCTGGGGCAAGGCTCATGACCTTCAGGCTACACGGGGTACATCCTACTGGCTTTAACACAAGGGAATCACAAAAAGAGTGTTGAATTGGTCTCAGCTTAAGTTAGCAAGAAACTTTGCCTTATTGAAAGAGAAAAGGAGGAAATTTACTTCCATATCATGACAATATAGAAAATGGATACGCTTCCGTGACAGGATAAGTTCTGGTGTTCCAAATGCATGGTGCACAAATATTGTATACACAGACATCAACATCCAGGCAAAATAAACCAATAATCATAGACTACATCACACATATTTTGCATAATTTCTGTCCTTGTGGGCAGTGGGCAGAGTGGCATCCAAACAAGGGACCCCTTAAAGGAGGATCCTGGAAGTGTCTCCAGCAGCAGGCCTGCCAGACAACTATTGCTGGACATAAGCTCCAGGTTGGGAAAGACACAACCTGAGGACAGGAGCCCAAGTTTTACTGGCCTTGGCTACAAGCTGACCTCTGGCAGTGGTGAGCTGATCTGGTTAGCTGACCCCAAAGAACTTTCAGAAAAAGCTTTGTTGGGCTGTTGGGGACTGCTGAGGTGGTACAAGGGTTGTGACTGCACTACATCGGAGTGCAGGTGAGTTCATGGGTGGAAGCATAGTTTTTTGTTGGTTAGCCATGGGATTGTCTGTGGCAGAGTGGGACATGTATGAACATCTTAAGGGGTTTTGGTTAAACATGGGAAGGCATTTGTCAAAGGGGAACTTAAGAGCAAAGACAATTATTAAGTGGATTTTTCATAATTTTCCCTCTGACTACTCTTGGGGAAGACACAGGGTTGATAATGCTGGGTTACAGCTCCCAGACCCAGAGTTAATTTGTCCCTCTGTCATCCTGTGTCCTCCTGTCCCTCCATACGGGGCTCAAAATGGTGATGGCCATGCCATTTTGGGCCTCCCCTGATCCTTGTTACCTATTCCCATGCCTTCTCCTCATCCCTGTTTTAACACCACCAGAAATCATACTGATTGCCATCCTGTCCCAGTGACTAACCTAGTCAGCTGTCCTCCCCAAGGTTCCTCCCCTAATACCACCCCTGCCCTCCTGGGAAACGCTGTTCCAATCTCAAGATACACCTCTCTCAGGGAACCTGGAACTGTGTCCTTTAGTCACACCCTTTCTTGGAAAGATGGAAGCCCACACATTAGGGCTCCAGAAGGGTCCCCCTCCAACATGGTAGCACCCATGAAATCCATGCCAAGACCCACACTGAAGCCTGCTTGGAAACCTACACCAGAACATAACCACTACTGCCACAAACCTAGTAACAATATAAGAGTTTATCTTGTGTCCAGGAGATCTTCTCCCTCCTCCTCCTCTTCTTCCTCCTTACCATCCTCCTCTGAGGAAGACCTTAGCCCACCTGGATTGGAAGCCACCGAAGATCCCTGGGAAAAGGTATGCAAGGCCGCAATAAAGGAGAGGAATTGGGAATTTGTCTCAAAATTTACTGCCTTCCCAGTCCAGTATGGAAGCGGTGCAAATCAAAATCCAAAGTAGGAGCCATTAGTGTACGGGGGGTTAAAAGGATTATGTAAGACTGCTAGATAATATGGAAGGAATTCTCCATATTTTAATAACCTAATGTCGGCTACGTTTTTGGCACACAGGCTGGTATCCTATGATATGAAAAACGTCATGACGATGTTGTTGTTGTCAATTTTGAGTACACCCTTTGGGAAGGGTGTGGAAGAGACTAATAAATCAGCTGCTAAATGACTGTGCTGGGGACCAAACATGGGCTGCCTTGACCATCGACCATCTGGCAGGACAAGAGGCTTACGGTCAGCCAGAAGATCAGGCACACCACCTTCCAAGGCCAGTTCTAAATTATATTAAAGATACAGCCAGAAAGGCCTTAATACAAGTGCCTGACAATAGCCAACAATGCTTAGATTTTGTGGACATTAAGCAAGGCCCAAGTGAGATCTATACGAAATTTATTGACAGGCTCCAACTGGCTATTGAGAGACAAGTCCTGCAGGAACAAGCTAAGGAGGAGTTGCTCAAAATATTAGCCATTTCAAATGCTAATCAAGAGTGCAGGGAGGTTCTGAGAGTTTTACCACTGGATCCTAAACCTATATTAACTCAAAAGCTTGAGGCTGGCAATCACCTGAGCACTCCAGAGCACTCTAAAATCTTCAGGTGCAAGCAATAGGACAAAAGGTTGCTAAAGCATTAGCTGCTATGCAGGTCATTCCCAAAAGGCAACAACATCAGGCTCAAGTGCAATGTTTTGAATGAGGCCAGACTGGGCATTTTGCAAGGGATTGCCACCAGTGAGGAGCAAAACCTGCTTCTAGGACCTGGGGAAGCAGGGAGAAGTTCCAGCAATCTTATAGATCTCCTCCAAGTTAGAAGAACCATGGCTGCTTGCCAGAAACACCCAGTTGAGTGCAGGACAGCCCCACACTATGTATGATACAAATGTTCCAGATGTTGTGAGGAATTAAATGGTATGTGTTGTATGAACTTGTCTGACCACGGACGCAATCCACCCAGCCATTAAAAAACGAAATCAAGACGACAGAAGAGGATGGCACAGACTGGTTCTCGGGACCCTTAAAAAGTTGGGGGTTGAAGGGATGGTTATCATATCGAGTTAAAACAGGATTGTTAATTGTTGTTATAGTTGTTGTTGTGTTACTGTTGTTTCCATGTTTGTGGGGGTGTTTAGGTAGATCTTTTAAGGAAGTTTTTATTGTTAAACAGAAAGGGGGAGATGTAAAGACCCAGTGACCTAGTCCAGTCAGTGAGCTGGCCTTAGCTGAGGTCAGCCCTAGGCTGTGCAGAACCTCACCCTAATTTCAGAGACATTGTTTCAAGTTATGTAGACTTACAGTTCATTTGCAAAGAATCACAGGGGTAATTATGTTAATATGGGTTACACATATATCTGTTATTGGTTAGAATGCTTTTCAGAATGCTCATTACTCAGTCTATATAAGTTGTAGTCCCCCATTGCTCAGGGTCTTTGTGTGCCTACATTCAGGAGCATCTATTCTGTTGCCATCATGCATAATAAAGGACCCTCGGATTTCACTGAAGACCCATTGATCGCTTTTCATTTCTGCTGCTGACCAGTCACATTACCACCTGTCCTCACAGGCAGTGGGCAGCACAGCATGACAAATAAGATTTTTACGTTTCATATTTTAACACATAGCAGAAAGAAAATCTGCATTCTGTTACTAAATTAGCAAATTAAGTGAGCAGGTTTTAATATTTTAGCATTCCCCATTTCTATGCATTATGTTTCATTGATTAAGATTGAAATATGGAACAGAACTTTTAAGAACAAAAAACTCCCATGTTGCCATTTGCATGAGAAATTACTAAATTTCTTTAATCTTGGATAGAGTGGTGCATTGTGCTATGTTTTGTAAATAATGCAGTTGCTGATCTTGATTTAAATCAGATTCCCTATGAGAAAGAAGTGTTCCTTTAACACTTAATTAATGGTTCTTATTAATAAGGTAATTCTATTTTTAGAGTTCTAAGTTTTCCTTAGACTACCTTTTTTTAGCGGATCATTTCATTATGTTTTATTAATTTTCTGTTTTTTCCTTAGTGTTACAATTCGAGCTCTAACTAAAAGAAATCTTTATTTTGAATTCTTAAAGCAAGAAGAAAAGAAAATTCAAAATCCTCACATCATTGAATGTTATTTTTTCTACAATAATTTTCATCACCCAGTAGGAAGTTTAAGATGGATTATTTAAGAAATCTTCCAATTCCTTCATCTAGTGTTTATACGTTTCATCTTTACTATCTGTGTATACTATCTCTGGATATACTCATATCTCTAATAGCTCATGTTATCAGACCTGCAACATTATTGGTCTTATCTTCCATCTTCTTTCAAATATTTCTTCTTTTTTTTCTTCTGAGGCTATATCATAGCAAGAAGTCTCTAAAATGACCAGTAACCAATAAATCTTCTTCCAGTACAAAGGAAGGCCAAGTCCTATGCTGATTAAATGATTCTTCAGATTTATTTCACCTTGATTTCAGTGTCATAGCAAGTCATTAATTTTCAGATATTATTGGACGCTATAATGATGCAATCCAAATTACAGATAAAATAAGTGAAATAATGTGTTTGCAATCTTTGGGGGCTTAATGGATCTATCCTTGTTTTGACTGCTATTTAGTCTCTTCCAGGACTACTGATCTCACTTATATATATCTAACTGAGGTCTTTACAGAGACTTTACATGTTAGAGTTGCAGAATAGTCAAATATAACATCACTAAAAAAGGGAAACTAAGATGAACCATGATTTCCAGACTATTTGCAATGTAATTTTCTTCTTAAATTTTTTTGTCTTTTAAAAACCCATTAATTCTTTCTCTCATGGTGATAAAACACTACCTGAAAAAGACAGCTTTAGAAAAAATTGTGATGTAAAAGCCAAGAAAGCCATTTTAAAAATATGATTCAATAACTATGGCTGGGGTAAAAGTTGATGCTTCTACTCCCTCTTTGGCAAGTAAGTTGCTTGTAGTCGTTGGTTTCCCTAGTTTTTGTTTCAGTAAATTCAGTTGTTTCAGGTCACACTGTCAAATTAGTTATTATTGTTTCTTCCTTCTATTATTTAATGTTATACCTTACTCCCATCTGTCATAGCTCACTTCCTCTCAGAATTGATAGAAAGAAGGGAAGAAGCAAAATTTTCTGCCAAAAATCAGAGTCCTGCTTATAATCAGTCAGGATGTAGAACAATTAAAGTTAGTGGTGTTTGCATAAAACGCCCAGTACTACCTACAATTTACATCTGCAGAATCATTCAAGTGTCTGTTATTTATTTATGTGGGTTACCAACAACCAAAGCAACAGGTGGTACATGGCGAAAGCAACTCTAAATAAAAAAACTGGTTTCTCGTGCCGTTGGCAAAGTCACAGTCACCTTTGAAAAATCCTGAGCTTAATGCAGCAGGATTCTCATGCAGGTGGTATCAAGAATGGAAAGCTAAAGGCCTGGAGCTCTGAGAGCTGAAGCAACCATGGAATCCTACCTGCTTCTGACACCAAAGGGTGACACAGGGTCTACAGCCCAGCTGTTCTGCCCATCAGGACCACACAGAATTGACCTCTTGAGAGCTACAATTCTCTGTGGTTTAGGATCTAGTTGTAACATGCTGCCCTGTGCCTAACAATACAGCAGTAGTATACTAACAATAGAGGAGTTTCAGGTGATTTCTTTAATTTACACAGCAAGTTCTGTGGCCAGGTCTTTTCTTTGAAATTCTTCAATGCGGTCCTTTCTGCCCCTTGCCTGTAACTGTAAGGACTTAAAGAATGCAGTTGTCTGTCTCAGAACACTGTCAAAGCCACAGAAGGGATTTGCTGTAAGATAGACCACCACAATGCAACTTGAGATAAGCACAGATAGCACAGCTGGAGGGCCCAAGTTCAGTTACTATACAGACAAAAATTTCCCACCATAGAAAATTGTGAGAAAGAAAAAAACTGCTTACACACACACCATCAAAAGTTATGGTAATGGCATCTATGTGCCCGTGGGTACCTGGAATTTGAACTATAGAGAGGTAACACCCCACAAGAATGACCTGGGGACCTCCCTATGCTGGGAAGACCAGGGTGAAAAAGGATCATTGAGATGCCACAGAACACACAGTGATGGCGTCTTTCTACTTCTCTCTCTCTCTTCTCTCTTTCTTCCTCCCTCACCCCCACCCTCCCACTTCCTTCTATCTCTCTCCCTCATGATTACTGTTAAATGAAAGCTGTACTACTGATTTTGGCAGATGGACTGTTTTGCACTTTAATTCAAGCAGAAGCATCTCTTAAAATTGGATCTTAATTGGATCTTAACAGTAACACTTTTTCTGAACTTGTGTGAAGGTGTATTCTGGGGGGTGGGGGGGGGTGGTATTTTAGGTGTTTTTGAAAGCTTCTGTGGATTTCAGGACTGCAACAGCATCTTGCATTTTTTACCTGTTTTTTTATTTTCTATTGGAATTGTTTAATTTTTTAAATCTATTTTATGAGATACAGCACAGGAAGTGCAATGAATGCAAAAGAGATAACAAAATAGGTCACTTTTTCTTTACATTCTCCATTAGAATTGCCAGAATATCTGCATACTTGAATCCCCTACAGCAAAAGTGACAAACTTTTCTGACCAAGAAGCCCCTCAAAAATATTTCTGTGGAGTAATCGATGAAGATTTCTGAATGACAAATAGATATTAGAAAGATGAATTCTATTCTTACAAAAGTTGCTGTAAGAAGACTTTGTTTTCCCAAAAAAGCACTTGTTATATTTTAGAAACTTTTGTTAATATTTACAAGTTAGTCCTCAGTTCTGCCAAGATAGATTTATTTATCCCTGGATTGTCTGCTTGATTGCATGGAGATACTTGCCTAGAAATGACAACTACACCTTTTCTAAACACAATTAAAGCAGTGAGAGGTATTCAAAGCACATAAAGTAAGGTTCTTAAGTGATATATTTAATATAATTTGCTTACATGCCCTAAGCTAAACCAGGATTCAGTCATGAGGCATAAGGTGCTCCAGTGAAAAAATCAGAAACTTTATTTAAATTCCTGCTCTGAAGGAACCTTTTGTTCTTTGGCTAAAAAGGGAGACATGGCTTCTAACTACACTCTAAAACTAGATATTTAATACTATTGCCAGAGTTCACTTTCAAGTGAAGCATTTAATTAAATGCATTCTTCAGAAGAAATCATTATTTCATAGTCTAATTTTATTATTATATTTTTTTTTTGCTTAGAAATATATTTCTATTTCTTGAAAAATAGATTTGCCATGATTTAATCCTAGCCTGAAACTAAGCCCCACACATCCATTCACTCATTTCCCCCACCCGGTGGGATGGTGAGAGAATCAGAAGAGTAAAAATGAGAAAACTCATTGGCTGAGAAAAAAACAGTTCAATAGGGAAAGTAAAAACTACACAAGCAAAGTAAAACGAGGAATGAGTTCTCTACTTTCCATGGCTGGACAGTTGTTCAGCCATCCCCAGAAGAACAGCCATAAATAATGATGATTTGGGAGGACAAACCCCATCACTCCAAACATTCTCCCACTTCCTTCTACTTACCACAATTCTATGTGCCGAGCATGAAGCCGTATGATCTGGAAAATCCCTGTGGTCATTTAGGGTCTGTTGTCCTGACTGTGTCCCCTCCCAGCCTGCTCACAGCCTGGGTAAGAAGCAGAAAAGGACCTGGTTTTATGGAAGCCCTGCTCAGTAAACATACTCTTTCCAGCACAAATCCAAAACACAGCCTTATACTAGCCACCGTGAATAAAACTAGTTCTATGTCTGCCAAAACCAGCACAAGGATAAAAATTAACTAGGACCTGTGTTCTATTTTAAGCTGTCTGTCCCTGCAATTGAAATTATAAAATTGATTTATTATACTCAGATTTAGTAACTGTAGACATCCAAATTAATTTGAGTAAAGTATTTCAATATATATCAGCCTACTGTGACTATTTGAAAAAAAAATAAGCACTAGAATATTAGAAAATCATATCTGGTTGCATCTAGTATATTACATGACCCTTTAAAATATGCTTTTTAAAAAATCTCACAGAATTTACATTATTTTTTCTCATTAATGTGGCCCCACACCAATATTTTTAAGAAAAATATATGAAAATTATCCATTACAATTACCAGAAACTCTAATTGTTGTTTTGCAATTTTCACTAACCTTCTTACCAAGTTCATAGAAACACAAAAAACTGGTAAGATAATTTAAAGTTTTTGTCAGCTTGTTGCTGAATTATTGCCACACTTATTTATCTAACTGAAGGCATTTGGAGACTGGAATGCAAAACTCTGAAAAAGTGGAGGACACAGCATCAATCCCTTTTACACACTGATGTTATTTTTACTAGCCAGTGAAAATAATTAACTGTATTTTTAAGGCTATTGTCATACTGAATAAAAAATGTTGAAGTATTTTGGGACTTGGAGGCCAGTTTAGAGCTTGATTCCAGAAGTATTTAGAACATATGTGCGTATAAAGCATGGGCAGAGTGATCGACTTATGGACCTGACTTCAGTTCTTAAAACTGAGAAAATGGCAGAGATGTCATCCACATTCCTCTCCAGGCTACTTTGCCAATGCAGCTCCTGCCATGAGCAGGTAGAGTTTACAAACTCAGAAGTATAAACCAACTAACAACTTCTGTGCAAGGGATGGTAAGGAGAACAAGCTACTGGGCTGAGCGTCAACATGCCCAGCACTGCCACTGAGCCCCTGCTGGCAAGGCAGCTCTCAGCTGGAATGGAAAGGGCACAGATCCCATGGCTCCTGGAGACATTTGATGCTGCTGGTTGATCTGTTGACATCTCATGTTTTCGGTATCAGGATTTTCTGAATCATCAGGTCAATGATTGTCCTCCTGAATCCTTGATTTTCAGATTAACCCTGTTTCAGCAATCTTACCTCTGCCTTCAGTTTTGCTGTCCTTACCTTGCACAGGTCTTCAAAATTTCTCACAGCTCATCCTTACAACTTAGCAACATAAGAGGCCTGAGAAAAGGTTATTTGTATGTATCAAAACTAGACTGTGGATGAAAGTAAATGGAGGAGGGAACTGAGAGATTAAAACCAGCACATTTAAAGATTTAAAGTTCATTAGGTAGTAGTATTGGTGAGTTATCATTTCTTGTAGAAGTACTGCACAGCCTGATTCCAGGGCTGCCATAATTTAAAACTGTTGGCTCTTTCTGAAAGGACAGGCAAAACTAACAAGGAAGGTTCATCATTAGATACACTTTTTGTTCAGTTTCAAAAATTCTACAGAAATTCTGACTTCCCAAACTGAATCTTGTATTCTTCACCAGATAACAGCCACAGGTTCTTTATTACCTTCTAAGTCTATTCTTACTCCTTTTAGATCAACTGTACCTGCATAAAACTCTGTGGAATCAAGAATGACTTTTCAGCCCAGGTCTGATGAGTACTATAGAAATAGAATATTCCTTTTGATTTCCACTTTGGCAATTGGTTAGAGCCATGCTGTCCCAGAAGCCAGTAAAGAAAATATCACAGACAAGTGAAGGAAAAACTGAGCTTCTATCATGCAAGATTATCCTGTGATGTAGTGTAACAGTATGAAGAAGAACACAAAATCCACAGGTCATAGAGAGGTATTTCTCCCCTCTCTCTCCCCCACATCATAAATTACACCCTGAGTGGCAGGGAGGGATAAATATGAATATATTTTTCTTTCACTTCCTCAATAGACTTTCAGGAAGCACACCCCACTTATGGTCTGATCTATCCTCCTGTGCTATAATCACTGAGTTATAGTGAGCTGCCAATCACACTGTGTGTCATCTCTCTTCTGAGATTTCCTTCTCAGCAGTGTCTCCCTCAGAAAAGTTCTTCGTCTTGGGAATAGTTTTGCTTATGTCAATTGAAAATGTAACAAAGGCGTATATGATCTTGCCAACTTTGCATGAAAGTATCCTTGACAAATACTGGTGTCTATTTCCTGTTAAAATGCATTGTTATTACAAGCCTCTCAGCTATAGGTTTTGCAATTTACTAATCTTGAACGGATTTTGATTTATGTTTAGCCAATAAAAATAATTTTAAACTGTGCTTAGGGAACTATTGGTCTGAACATTCCAGCAGTGTGTGATTGCTTTTATTTAAAAAATGGAAAATAGCTAAATGCATGCCATCTCATGAAACTGGATTTGGTAACAAATTTCATAAGCAAGCCATCAAATTATATAAGATTATTTTATAAAGCAATGTAGAAAAATGTTGCTATTTTAAATAACACAAAATATTAATCTGAATTTTCTCCACTGAAAGGCATATGCATGGAGGATTATTTTTTTCGTTTGGGTTTTTTGAAGAGATCTCTCTTACAAGTTTAAATGAATTAGACTTTGTGATATTATAGTAAAAAAATGTAATTCTTTTTTTAATTTCATAGTCCAATGAGATTAGATCTACTTTGTTAAGTTGGAATCTGCCTAAATAGATGAAAAACAAAATGTGCTGAAGAATGTATTTGAACATTTCCTTTGTGAATCTTCATTGAAAACCATATATATATATATATATATATTTAATTTTTACATACATATCAAAATTATATCTTTGGTTTTTGGGGGTTTTTTTGGTTGATTGCTTGGTTTTGTTTTGGGGTTTTTTTGGTTTTTTTTTTAATCTGTCAGATAAAATCAAGACCCTTAGGAAAGTAAAATGTTTTACCATTCAAAAATCCCATTATTAGTAAATAAATTATCCCTAAATGAATAAAAAGGACAAATTTCCAGGGAATCAAAAGCAAATTTCCTTGTAAAAATAAATATACAGCAATTTCAGTATTAAAGATTTCAGTAACTCATAGCAGATATTTCTTTAACTGTACTTTTTAGTACTTTTGTTTTAGATTATCATAAGAAAAATTGAATTTTTATAAAATTATTTAGAAATACTTATAAGGAAGATTCATCAAAGAAATAATAGTACTCCCCATGCAGAAAAAAATTTTCAACTTTCTACAAGACAAAATATGTCCCCCTTTCTGAGTCATTATCTTTTTGATGGGTAAAATTATTTGTCTAAAACTGAGCTGAGGTCAAATACTTCAGCACTGCAAAAGAAATTTGTTCAAATTAGAAGCACCTCAAAAAACACAAGCCAAAACACTGCATTCATTTTAAAACATCTCTGCACCTCATTCTTCCTAGTAATTTCCAGCCTCATAATCCTAGTACCAAGATTTTCGTCTCATTTTTTTTTTCTTTTTTAAAGATTTTTTGTGGTAAACTTCTTTCTTGGAAAATTATGTTGTATAAATGTAAGCTGTGGAAAATATAACCAGGTACTTTATGAAAGGAAATATGAAAAACATTTCTAATAAGGTTTGTTGTGTAACCTTATAGTAGAAAAAATATGCAAATTTTCTGAAATGCACTCTCTTCACAGGTTTGGTCACATTAAGTTTGCATTGATTCATAAAAAGGTTATCTGAAAAATTTTTGTGTTTTGTTTGTTTGGGTTTTTTTTTTTTAGAAAATGCTGCCAATTTTGTACTTTTCTTCCAATACGTGGTGCTATCCTAATATTTGTTAGATACTATTACGATTAGAAATTTTGATCTATGCTAGGCTTTAGCAATGGTCCACAAAACTGCACTGTTATTCTGCTGACTGAGAGCCCATAATCTTTTTGTAGGATTGTGCTTTCTATAGAGACTGTCTAAAAATACTGTAATCAAGTAATGCGGGCACTGCACTGCTCCAGTGAGAGAAAAACAATGGACTGAGTA